>NW_027468598.1:16280095-16290095 GCF_046254945.1 Alosa pseudoharengus | reverse complement strand
AAATGGAGCAGGGGCTAATTAATGGCGTCCTGCCCATGAACGGCATCCTCGTCTCCATTAACGGCGGGGAACATTAACCTGAGGTACAGCCAGTACAGCTTCTCATGACGGCTCCGCTTCCCGTAAATGTGACTCACTCACTCCCCCCCCCCCCCAGCCCCCTCTTCTCTCACTTCCATCTCCTGCTCCTCTCCTCTCTCCCTCCATCACTACTGCCTAAAAGCCCTCCATTCAGGTGGTGAGAGAGGGAGGGAGGAAGGAAGGAAGGAAGGAACGGGGGAAATATAGCAGAAAGAAAGAGAAAGAGACCTGAATGTTCATGTTGCTATCCCAACCTCCAAATGCGTCAACAGTGAGTGGTATTAAAGTGCAGCATCTGACCGGCGCACAAACGTGGGCACGAGCATTTAGGCCTGTATGACACAACAATGAGGAACAGAACAGAAAGCTCCTAAGAGCCCTAATGGAGACGGCCATTGCAGGAATGGGAATTGTAAGTGTACAAGTGTGTGTGCGTGCGTGTGTGTGTGTGTGTGTTTGTGTAGAAGGATATGGGGTATTTTTTTTTTTATTAAAAGGGGACTTTTTATTATGGGGTCTTTTTTACAAGCAACTACTCAGAGCTTATGGTGAGTCTTTCTTTATGTGGGTCATGGACGGGAGTCTGGCGTTGGGGGTGGATGCGTGTGTCCCTCACGTTGTGTAGGCTTACTCACTTGATGGCTGCACTGAGGAGGAAGTTGAGCTGCGGCATCAATAAGGTGTCTGGGGAAGATAGGTAGCGGTCAAACTGCACCTGCAATGGGAAAGACGTTGGTGACCAAAACGGTTCAGTTCGATTTAATTCATTCTAGTCCTGTTAAATTGTTGTTTTTTTGTTTTCAGTGAAGTAAGTGTCAAAGACTTAAAACGTGTATTCTGACCGTACTACAAAAGTAGAGGCAAAGGGAGAGTTAAGCAATGGTCGCATTTAGGTTGTACAGTGAATGCTACCAATACCAAGTACACTTGCATAGCCAAACCTACTCAAGCTTTACACTTCTAACAGCTGGACCCGACATCCACCATTAGCAGATGTTTTCAAGCGAGTGTGTGCATGTGTGGTTGGACATGTTTGTGTTGCTGCTGCACATGCAGGCACACCTGCTTACTGGGCGAGAGAAAGGGAACTCACCATGGCGCCTTTGACCGAGGCACTGTCCATACTGGGGAGGTCTGCCAGAGGACCCTGAAACAAGAGCAAGAGATCAAAATACGAATGAGAGACAGAGAGAGAGAGAATCAGAGAGACAGAAAGAGAGAGAGAAAGAAACGAAACAGAGACGGAAAGAGAGAGAAATAAAGAAAGAAGGGATAGAACGAAAGAGAGAGAAAGAAATAAACAGAGACAGAAAGAGAGAAATACAGAAACAGAGAGACAGAAAGAGACTGAGAGAGAGAGAAAGAAGCAGAGAGAGAGAGAGAGAGAGAGAGAGAGAGAGAGAATCAAATGGTGTAAAAAGGAGCAAGGGAGCAAGAGAAGGAGACAGACATGGAGGTCTACACATTCAGTGCAAAAATATAACAGTTCAGTCACAACACAGTGACAGTTGTGATCCCTTTACATGCTAACATAAAATTAAGGGTGTTGAGTTATTAAGTGGGGTCAATCTCATAATGCCAGTGTCATAATGCCAGAATGGAAGTCTAGGATGGAGACTATGAATGCGTCTCCTTAAGATCCACTCCTGATCGTCTCCCTAGAGGAGCCTTTCTTTTCCCAGCGCGTCTCCAGCCATCTGCGTCACCCGTGCCACCCCAGCTAGTGCTTGCGGCTTTCTGGCGTCTAAACACGTCCTGCTCTTCAGGGGCGTGCTCCGCGCCAAACTCCACCAAATTACAGAGGTGGCACAGAGATGGCACAAGGATGGCACGCCAGCATGGTAAAGAAGAAAAAAAAAAAGATCAAAAATGACAGCAAACAAGTGGCTTCCTGGGTTTTCATGACTGGAGGCAACGTGGGTCTCCCGCGACCTTTGCTTCTCTAGGCGTGACCAAGTGACACCACTACAAGATGCCACACAGGCAGACGGTCACAGAGAAGCAAACTGAGGAATGAAGAAATAATTTGGACACCATCTTGAATCCAGTATGTGCAAAATACTAACAGGTCGAATTCCTAACAGGTCTTTTATAAACTCGAATACAACTCTGAAACATAAACACAAACTGTGGTTTGATGCACTTAAGATATGGCGAGATGGTTGCCACACTGTGACCACAAGACATGACAATTATAGGAGGTCGTGTTGTGTTGTGAAAGGCCTACCATAAACAGTACAAAAATAAAGCCAAGCTTTTTTGACTCATGAGGGACCATTCTCTTTGATAATCCAGCCAATACCCTCAAGTGCAATTGTAACAAACAACAGACAGACAGCCGTGGCGCATATTTGCGTGAGGCCTCGGACGCCGTGATGGTGTGCACGCCAGGGGCACTGGCGGCGAACTCTGCGCCTGTTTAGAAATCAACCCGAGCAGCGGCGGATGGCCTTGGGTTCTAACTCATGTCCACATACGCGTAGCGCTAGTGAGGCCGAGAGGAGAAGACGCAGAAGTGACAGTATTATGTATGTGTGTGTGTGGGGGGGGGGGGGGGGGAGAGTCTGGATGGTGAAAGGGAATAATTACAAGAGGAAAAAATGAGTGAAGGCCATACAGAGTGGTGTTACAGGCGTGGTAGAGAGGAGAGGAGAAGAGTGAGAAGAAGAAGGTGGTGTGGCATGAAATAAGCGTAGCATGCCAAAGCCCAGAATGCCTGGCTGTGCCAGGCCCACAAGCTTCTCACCACACCAGAGCAGTCTAGAGAGTCACACACACGATATAAACAAGAGCCAGTACACACCCCATTTCCCACGTGCTTCACTCTACAGAACTGCTTCATTTCCCACACAATAGTCTGACTCCTCTGACTATTTTTGGTCTTTGTAAAGTAAACTTTCTTAAAAAATAATAATAATAATAATAAAAACACATTTTTATATATATATATTCCTAAAAACTTTAATACAATTAACACATCCATTTCCTTTCACAATTTTTTTTTTCATTCTCTCAGGCCTTGCGATGACTAACCGAGGGGAGTAGTGATGGACTTGAAAAGCCCCCAGTCTTTACCAGGCCAATTTATTAATGAGAGTCTAAACCATGGGTGTTGCCATGGCAACCTCAGCTCTCATAAACAATGGAGGCTATTCTTGCGAAATGAAAAATGGCAAAGTGAGCTATTAGTGCTCACGGTGGATGAGCAACTCGGCCTATAGCACAGACAGTAATTGTCATAAAAACACCTCGTCTATACAAAAATACCACAAAAAAGAAGACTGAGTTGTCTTCTGTAACTCAAAAGCCTTGGGCATGTGATCGCTTTCTTTCATGTGCCTATTACATTTGAAAAAAAGAGACCTAAGTGCTCTCTTTTTTTCTTCTATAGGTCTTCGCTTTGTAATGGGCTCAACAAGGGTACATTAGCTTAAAAATACTCTTAAAACATTCTATATATTACACATAATTGATGGGAGACAGTGCCACCATCACCACACAATAGAGTCCTTTCCTCCTGTAAGCATGGTGCAGCAAGTGAGTCAGTGCTCAGGTTTGGCAGAATTAATGCGAACCATCTGCTGAGGATGGACTCCAAAAAACATCTTCTCCTGAAAAAGTGCGAGCTGGCAAGAAAAAAAAAATCACTTTCTTGTTTGGATTAACCATATATTTAGCCCAGACAGTCAGGCTACCAGCACAGGTTTTCAAGGCTCTTCTGCGAGGTTTTGCAGGGCTCTGACCAGCCAGCTCAGGTGCTGGTTGGTTTTCTCCTGCAGTGGCCATAACTAACCACACTGATGTTGGAGTGAATATTGCACTGCAAGTCAGTTTGCTGTACAGAAAAGGTCTGCCAAGCCCTCAGAAACCGTAACAAAGGTCAGATCTCCATTGTGCAGAGCTGACATCTATCTAATGGAACCTCCTGCTGTTCCTTTATGCTGCTCCTGTGATATCTATTTGGTTTTTATTGCTGCATCCAGCCCCCAGAACCACTGACATTGGTTTTATATTGTTATCTTATCTATTCTGTTTGTCAGTTTGGATGGACATATTTCACAGTGAGATATGCTTTTTAGCCCTCAAATGATATGAACTGGCCTGCTATCCACACAGTATGTTGTGGTGTGCTGTGTTGATATACTGTACATAGAAGATTTAGGTTGGTTGATTAATGTGTGTGTGTGTGTGTGTGTGTGTGTGTGCATGCATATCAGAGAGATGTGTATGTGTGTAAGAGATGTTTGTGTCTGTGTGTGTGTATGAGATGTTTTGTGTGCATGTATGTGTGAATGGGTGAGTTATTTGTTTGAGTGTGTTTGTGTGTGTGAATGGGTGAGTTGTTTATGTGTGTTTATGTGTGTTTATGTGTGTGTGTGTGTGTGTGTGTGTGTGTGTGTGTGTGTGTGTGTGTGTGTGTAAATGGGTGAGATGTTTGTGTGTGTGTGTGTGTGTGTGTGTGTGTGTGTGTGTGTGTGTGTGTGTGAATGGGTGAGATGTGTGTGTGTGTGTGTGTGAGAGTGTGTGTTGAAGCCGCACCTGCTCAGGGCTGTGCTGCTGCAGGGTGCTGTAGATGTAGCTCAAGCCGGCCCTGGTCAGCACGTACGATGCCTGCTCGTTTATCAGAGTGTCCAGGTGAGCCTCGATCTGAGAAAAAAAAACGACAACAAAATAACAAAAATAAACTATTATCCAGTGGAGGTGGGAATATCGGACAGAAAAGATAAACAAAACCCACTACAGAACAGTCAAAACAAGAAAAGTGCTATTTCAATCTGCCATAAACATTCTCCTGGTATTTGTGTACTAGTCGAGAGCTGTTTCTTCAGTCTCTGAACATTGGTCTGCATAATGCACTGGAAGTGTCTACTGACCAAGCCACTTCCTCCAACAGCAATGAATAATGCAGCACTATTTACAGAAACACATTTGTTTTACGTTTGTTAGTGATATTTATATCCTTACATCCGCTTAGGGCCATTGCTCACACAGAGTAACACATTTCTTTCATAACAGGCAAGGGCCACTGTGCTGGTGGCGCATATAAAAGCTAACGGTGCAGGAGAGAGAGAGAGGACGGTCTCACTACCTTACGTCAGGCCTCTACAGTATTGGCGTGATGCAACGTTTGGCCAGAGGATATCTGCGGCCAGTGTTAAATTGTTTTTTTAACGATTGGGTTGGTGGCAGAATAGGGGATTTAATTGAATTCAGTCTCTGTAGAACAAGACATAACCCCCAGAAGTAGCTCTGGGTACTAGAAGAGTAAGGCCAGGAGAGGTGAAAAACAGAAGGAAACGTCTGTCGCTTTGGGGGTTACGGCTGAAGAGGCAGATCAACAGTAGATGTGCTTTGCATGTCTCGTCTGTTTGAGCACATGCTATTCTTTACAAAGGGGAGGGGGGAGGAGGTACCCAAGAACATTACGGAACCAGAGTGTACCACACAGACCTGAAAAATCAATAAAAAGCAAACAATCTCACATTTCTGCCTTGTCACTGAAAATGTCCCATTTACAAACTCATAGATCACCAAGTAATGCATTACTAATGCATCCCTTAATCAGCTAACTAGTTAAAGCCTTAATTTCACCATTAACATTTGACATTATTAATATATTGTATATTGATCAACCTGTCTACATTTCTTCATATATTTCCTACATTTACAAAATATATTTGTACTAAATCTACTTTTAAAAATACAATACAAATAAATGAGATCAAGCCTCTGTAAAAAGCTCACATCACATGTCAGCAAGTTAAAGACCTTGTGGTAGTTTTGATCAGACTGCAGTAGCACATGATCATGTCAACTGAGAGCAAAGATTCACGTGAAACCCCGACTTGCCTGAAACTCCAGCATCTCCAGGCGTTTGTCTGTGAACTCGAACACAGCCAGTGTGGTCTTCATCATGTACAGACAGTTCACCATGTAGGTGGCCATGTCGGCCGTGCCTAGGTTACTCGCGGACACAGTGCACAGCTGCAGCAGAGGGTCCAGGATACAGGACAGCACCTGAAAAACACAGGCCACCTCGATATCAGCTACAGATAAGAGTCTGCTTACTGTACAAGAGACCTGGCACAGCTGTCCAAGGAGTGTCATCCTTCTCCTCATAGTATATAAACAAGTGATTGTGTGTCTCAGATGTCTCTCTGTGTTTTTGCTGATCGGGGCTGGTGGGGGGGTGGGGGGGGTGTACAAAGACAGGCAGACATACTGAAAGAGAACCGTTGAATACTGTAGAGTTGATTAGTGACGGATTTCAACAGACAGACAGACAGACACATGGCTAGGCATCCAAGCCAGTCAATGCCTAGGAGAAATGAAACAATGAGACAATGACACGGCGAGACCCGACAAAGTACCACTTCATTTCACCTGGGCGAAGTCGGCCTGGCGGGCGTCCAGTGGGACCACCGAGGAGTCGTGGGTGGCCAGCACCTCGCGCAGCAGGGCCAGCGTCTGGGTCAGCGAGGCTGTGGGGCCAAGGTCTGGGGGAGGCAGCTCCACCTGCCAGCGCAAGGAGGGAGAGAGAGAGGGATAGAGAGAGAGAGAGAGAGAGAGAGAGAGAGAGAGAGAGAGAGAGAGAGAGAGAGAGAGAGAGAGAGAGAGAGAGGTCAATTATGGATCGATACGGCACACGTCTCACTCCTGCTCACTCCTCGTTAGGGCCAGGTGAGAGAAAAACACACACGCTGCCTGTCTCTCCGCGCCTCTTGCTGAGAGATTGATTGGGTGATCTGTGGGTTTAGGCAGGCTGTCGATACACTGAAGAGAGCAGATGGAGATCAGGACCTCAGTGTACTCACAGAAAGAGAGAGAGAGAGAGAGAGAGAGAGAGAGAGAGAGAGAGACAGCTCTGTTTACTATACTACTACTATGCTACTACCCTGTGCTAGTTGACAGCACGCCTGCTGGGAGGAGAGAAAATGGCAGGCACTCCACACCCCACCCCACCAACCCCCCCCAAGACACACACTCCCACTCACTCACACACACACACACACACACACACACACACACACACACACACACACACACGCACACGCACACACGCACACGCACTCCCACTCACACACTCTCACTCACACACACACACACACACACACACACACACACACACACACACACACACACACACACACACACACACACACACACACACACACACACACACACACACACACACACACACACACACACACACACACACCCTGACCAGGGAGGTGAGCTGATGTGTGGTCCAGTCAGGGTGACACGTGTAAAATATCTGCGCGGTGGGGCCATCTAATGTGGGTGATTAGAGGAAGCTCGCATTTCTGACATCGACTGCACTGCTCGCCAGTGATAAGTAACGTCTCTGAGCCCTAGGCGATTTGATTAGCCCGCCGCTAAGGGGATAATTCCATCTCGAGTGGAGCGTTGGCAATGAGGAGAGAGAGAGACAGAGAGAGAGAGAGAGAGAGACAGACAGAGAGAGAGAGAGAAAGAGGTTGTGCTACTGTTCCCCTCCACTAATATTGACCGGCCCCCTCAACGAGACAGGACATCCGTGTCAAGGGATATTTTGGATTCAATTTGCAGGTTCCCGAGAAGTGCGGATGATGTTTTGGAAGGCCGAGTGCCTGCCTCATAACCACGCAGAACGAGCGCTCCGAGTTCCCAGTGTTTACAAGGCACTTCACCTTAGGGCTAACAACACTGTTGTTGCTCACAGTTTCACTAACTGCACAATAGGGGGGGCTGGGTGGGCTGGTGGGTAGTATGCGAGCAGTCTCTCCGAACATTCACAAAACATCTGAGAAAGTCCTTAACAGAATCTGTTCCCGGTAAAAAGGCCACGGCGTCCTGATTGGATGTGTTGGAGAAACGCTGCAACAATTGGTTTCCTAAAAGCTTAGCTAATTAGTCATGTTAGTGGGCAGCTACTAAGGGACACAGGGTTGGACCCCCTCCCCCCCAGCCATGTGGTGCCCACATGCTACAAAAAATGAGGAAGCCTCATTATTCCCTATGCTATGACTCGGTTCGAATACAAGGCATCTGCTGACTGACATCAGCTCCACCAAGGTCACAGGGTTCACCCCGCTTGGGCACAAAACCACGCGAAATATTTTAATAATTAACACTGTGCAGTAACGACTCAAATACAAGTCCCCCCCTTCCCCTCCCCATCCCTTAAGAAGTGTTAAATGTTAAAAGTGTTGCGCGGGTCGTGACAGAGTGTTGTGTGCTTCGTGGTCTGACTGAATATGTCCTCCAGCGAGAGACCCTGGCAGAGCTAAAAGAGCTCATTGTGAAGGAGGCCTCTGAAGGGACATTTCCCTCATATTTTCATACTTCTTTTCTCTTTTTGTTTTTTGGTTCCCTTCACACCCACAAAATCTTTTGTTTTTCAGCTCACAAGATAACCAAAGATATCTCCGGTTCCATGCTGGCAAATGTAACAGCTACTTATCTAGCAGACGGTTTTAGCCCAGGAATGTGATTCAAAACACCAGAGGAACAAGCAGTTCCCATTGTCAGTGTGAGAAACCCTGACACTTGTGTTTTACTTGTGTTTGAAATGCTTCATATCTGATACCAGTTAATCCTGTGTTATTGGCCACAATTTAATAGCAACAAACCAAAGATCAGATTCACCAATCAACATTGACAACTAGTGTAATGCAAGAATATGTTTAGCTTAGCATTCTGAAGTTATGAAAAACGTAGACCTTGGCCTGTGCCGCAGCTTCAGAACCTTGCCAACCAATCGCAGCATCTATCCCCACTGTTGATAAACTGATATCACAAATCTGGTGTCAAGTTCATAAATTAAAGAGTTCACATGCAAAACCCTCTCAACGCCACCTCCGCCACCTCCACTCTCTTCCTGGTCTGAAATGTCGATTTGTAAGCAAAAACCTATAGGAGCCTGATAAAAAATGCTCATTAGAAAGAAACGTGGTCAGATGGATTTAGAGGGTTTTGCATCTGAACTCTTCAAATATTCAGTACCAGCCTCAACGGCTGACCTAACTCTAAGGCGTTCGCTTGGTCTCACCTTGTCCATGAGCCTGCTGGCGTGGAGACTGAGGCTGTTGAAGAACATCTTCTTGCTGAGGACATGCATCTCCTCCATGGTCATGAGGAGGGCTGCCACACTGGTGCCCACAATGACACTATGGGAGGACACAGCACACAGAGGCAGCGCTCAATACAGGGCTCCTACTCCAGCGTCTCCAATGTCAAATCTCAAATGTTTCCAAGTCAAACGTCAAAAACCCTGACTTTCACAGACTACAAATCTGAATTTCCATGAGCTATAATGTGCCTTTGTGCTGAGCAGATTAAAAAACAGCAAATGTATTACAGCAAGCATTGGGAATTTACCCAAGGGAGAGAAAAAAAAAGTGGATATTTTATGATTTTATGAATCCTCTATTGTAAGCACATAACATCCATATAGCCTTCAGTTTGTACTCATCAATGATCAACCTAATCTAATCTAATAAGTCATAAACTATGTTGTTGTGTGGCTTACCCCTGATGGTCGTTTGGTGTTGTGAACATTGTGCTTGAGTACAGTAATGTTACCTGATGGTGTGATGGTAGAACTTCAGCAGGTTGGAGAGCTTATAGAGCAGCACGGCACCTGGCTCAGCAACAATCACCTGCTCGATGCGCATCTGACAAATCACCCAGCGCCACACACACACACACACACACACACACACACACACACACACACACACACACACACACACACACACACACACACACACACACACACACACACACACACACACACACACACACACACCTCTTTGTGGAACAGCTCTTTATATTGCAAACCATTTCAAGATCAAGAATTATCTACGCCTTGCACAAGAGACTTCATTGGCAAGAGAAATATATTTAAACTGGCATG
>NW_027468598.1:16252595-16277595 GCF_046254945.1 Alosa pseudoharengus | reverse complement strand
ACAAAAAAACAACCACTGCCTCCAAGTGTGTGAACTTGAGGACAGAGACAAAGGGCAGAGAGACACACACAAACACATATGCACGCACACAGACACGCACACACACAGACACGCACGCACACAGACACGCACGCACACAGACACACACGCACACAGACACGCACGAGCACACAGACACACACGAGCACACGCACATAAAAGCACAAAAACAATAGTGGCCGTCCAAGAGGCAAGGAAGTCCAGTCTCGGTCTGTTTTTGATTCATTGGCTGTGAATGACCTGTGTCAGACTAAACACCAGCCTCCAGTAGCGGGCAAAGGAGGGGGCAGGAACCGAGATCACAGCTGCACCAAAGCCAACAACAGCCCCCCACCGCCCCCCAGTCCCCCTCTTCACCTTGAGCTCCCGAATGACCTTGGGCTGCCCACTGCTAGTAGATAAGAGAAGCAAAGGATGAATAAGGGGGAAAGAGGAAGAAGCATGGAGAGAGAGAGAGAGAGAGAAAGAGAGAGAGAGAGAGAAAGCGAGAAAAAGAGAGTGAGAGAGGATCTCTGCACCAGTGGATGAGGTGTAAACACAACACACATACATACACATACACACATACACACATACACACACACTCTAACAGTGAATTCCCAATACGAAGACCTCCAAGCATGCAAAAAAGCTTTTTTTTTTTGAAGGAAGACTGAAAAGAAAAGAGAGAGGAAGAGAGGGTGAAGGAACCCAAATATTCTGCTGTTTCCCAGAACGCAGTGGCAGACAGGAATGGTCTGTGTGGCACCTTCTGATAACAGATTTGACTATCTGCTGCCCGCACAATACGCTTACATCTTCACTCAGCCAAAACTACACGCTGTATCTCCACACGCAGCCACACAAGCAGACAGCCCCTTCACTCGAACAAACAAATAGTGAACTGGCTCTCGCTGGCCCAACTGGAGATGGCTGATAAATCAGCCTACAGGCAATGTGCTTGTATGGCGACAGATCACATGGTAGGGGTGCCCCCTTGTGGCGAGATCCAGGAACTGCCCTAAATGTGTCGATATATTCTGTGTCAACAAAGTTAATGTTTTTTTTTGCACCTGGTGTGTGGGATTCTTTTTTAAAGAACCAGGTATTTATGTGAGGGGACTCACTGCAGTACTGAGAGCAGTTATTCAGTTATGGGGTATTCATATGAAGACTGTGTGTGTGTGATGTATGTCACCTTCCATGTTGAAAGTGTTCTTACTGTGAATCTGCACCACTTTGAATTAGTCTTTCAAATAAGGTAATAAGCCAATGGTAATGGTAACAAGCTAATGATCACGACTTTTGTTTGCACCAAATCAACACAAATGAAACTGACAGCAACAGCATTATGTGTTCAAAAACATCAAAAGTATGATTGATGCAGTACTTCTAATCCATTTACCGGTAAATTATGCTCAAAGAAGTAAATTGTGTGTGTGTGTGGTTACTCACAATGAGGCACAATGTGGTGACTATATTTGACTATGTGTGGGTGGGGGACATCAGTGGGTGACTGCATGTGTGGTTACTCACTTGGATAGGCCTGTGTCAGAGTCAATGAGTGTGTGTGCGTGTGTGTGTGTGTGTGTGTGTGTGTGTGTGTGTGTGTTGTGTGTGTGCGTGTGTGGTGTGTGTGTGTGCGCGTGTGTGTGTGTGTGTGTGTGTGTGTGTGTGTGTGTGTGTGTGTGTGTGTGTGTGTGTGTGTGTGTGTGTGTGTGTGTGTGTATGGTTACTTACTTGTAAAGGACGGGCCGGTCCTGTAGCGCCTCCATGGCCTGACTCAGCACAGGGGTGATGTCACACGACTCCTGGGTCAAGCCCCTGCACTCGTCTACAGAGGGAGGGATGGAGAGATGGAGGAGTGGAGGGAGGGAGCAGTGAAGGAGAGTAAAAGGAGGAATTAGGAGGCCAGAGAGAGGAAGAGAAGTGATGAGAGAGAGAGAGAGAGAGAGAGAGATAGTGGAGAGGGAAAATGAGAGCAAATGCTTTTCTAATGTGCAATCTGCATTGAGGCACATCAGTATTCAGTGCATATCCATGTTCAATATTCCTGCACCGGGCCCCCTCCCCACACTCACTAACATGCTGACCCAGACATTTCTATATCGGAAAGAGACTGAGGGTCTCACTGAAATTACACTGAAGCCATTTTGTGTAATTCCATTTATGCAGCCAACAAATGCAGCCAACAAATAACACTACAAATTAATGTTTGCCATAATGTATACACTATAAAGCCTTCATAGGATAATATTTATCTTATTTTATTTTGGCATGAAGAGTTTAAAAGCTAACAACAACTTGAAAATGAATTCCATGAGTAGCTCCTGAGCTCCATCACTTCCTCTTACGTTCACAAAAAGCCAGTGCGATGTAAACCTTGTCTCTATGTCTCTGTATACGAGAGAGACGAACTGCTTCCAAATGCCATGAGGGTGGGACAGCATGTGAATCACGAGCAGGGGTGTGTGTGGGAGAGCCAGTAGGTGAGTGGACATTACTGCATACATGTGTGGGAGTGAGCAGCTTTGTGTGAGTGTGTGAGGAGTGTGTGTGTGTGCGTGTGTGTGTGTGTCTATCGGTACTCACTCTGGGCCCAGCGGTAGAGCTGCTCGTAGGATGCCTCCTGCAACACAGCCATCTGCTCCATGATCTCCAGCCTGCACACACAACACAACAACACTTAAACACACACACACACACACACACACACACACACACACACACACACACACACACACACACACACACACACACACCACTTCACACTTTCCCACAAGACACAAAGCACAACAGTGCTGCAACCTTAATACACACTAGGTGGGTTTACATTTAATTTTTTTTGCCATTCCGATTAAACTATTCTGACAGAAAAATGTGTGCTGTTTACATTGGGTACGTTCTATTCCGCTCTCAAGCGCTTTAGAATTTTTCCAATTGACCGTATACATGGCTCTTTCATTCTGATTAAAGGTGTTGATCAAGGTGTTTATACTGTATGTGTAATTCTAATCGGAACATAATAACTTCATCAAACCACACAAAGCACACAACACTCACAGCACAGAATTCAGCCTGGTTGGTTTGAAGTGCATCATATTTTTTTTAAACTGAACTGAATTAAACATGACTGACAGCAGTTCACTAGTCTTCATTGTGAAAGAGCACAAACGGGCTGCTCTGGCTAACAGAATGTTTCTCTGTTTTAATGTATCATCATTTTGGTACTGTTTATATCGATTTGGTATTGAAGAAATACTTCATAGTGTTTTGATGATACCATGTCCAATCGAGCTTCCAGTACATCTCAGGTTCTAACCTCAATGTGCCTATAATTCACTACACTTACATCACACTGTACATAATGTTCTTATATGCAGAGTAGAAAACTCACACATGATATCACATGAGGATAGATGCAGGGAGTCAGCAGCTGAAACATGTAAAGGTAAAAAGCTAATAATGTCTAGTCTGTATATAACAACATTAAAGGACAACTCCGAGTGCTTTCGGTAAACAGAGAAAGGGAGATCTATGTGAAAAATTTCCGGAATTCTCCTTTAAGTATAAAGTTAAGCTACATTCGACTAAATGAAATTGGATTACACTAACATCACGTTTCATGTGGCACAAAAGGTTTTTGTGCAACATTTCCTTAAGCAGTCACGTAAGGCAACCATCCCGTTTGTTTTGCTTCTTCAATCAAACCAGACTAAATGCGAGTTATCTTTTTGAACACGTCTTTCTCTCCATGCAGGTGTTTCTGTGGCAGATTGACATCCTTTGAAGAGGTAACTCAGGAAAAAAGTCCGCTCCTCACTTAATTGTGCCTAATATGTAGTTTCATCACATACTGTGAGCCGTCACACTTATCAAGGGTGAACGCCACACAAAAAAAAAGTCAGATGATTCAATATGACACTGGGGGAGAAATGTATTCCTAACCTTTTCGTTTTTAGGGGTGGTGGGAGTGGGGGGGGGGCGTTTCACCGGGGGAAAAGTAATTTCACTTCACTAATAGCAACCTGACAGTGAGAATGACGCACAGCTGTAGGAGTGCATAATGGATTTGGGGTGAATGTGTGCTCGTTTGTGGGTGTGTAACATATTGGTGTGAGAGTGAACGTGTGTGTGTGCGTGTATGAATGCAGGTGTGTGTGTGTGTGTGAGGTTGTGTGTGCGTGTGCTTGAGCACCTGTGTCTGTGTGTGTGTGTGTGTGTGTGTGTGTGTGTGTGTGTGTGTGTGTGTGTGTGTGTGTGTGTGTGTGTGTGTGTGTGTGTGTGTGTGTATGTTTGTTTTTAGGTGAGTGTTTGTGTTTGCGTCTCACCCTGCTGTCTGCTGGTTGGTCCGCAGGAGAACCTTGACATCTTCATGGATTTGCTTCACCCGATTCAATGCCTTGAAAAAGTCCTGCAAGGGGAAAACATTAATTTTTAAAAAAAAATTGTGACGGTCAAAGTGACTGGCAGATGTTTCCTTTTCCGGACATTTAGTCCATGGGCCAGATGAGATGTCATGAGATGACGTTTGATGGACTGTAGTTAGCAGGTGCGTATCCCACAAAAGGCACCTGCCATTCGGACAGGGGAGATGCTTTTGGAAAAATAAACCATAAAAAAATTAACCACTTCACTGTTATGTTAGTATTTTGTTTGTTGTTTAAAAACATTGTATATGATGGCCTTGAAGTCTTGAGTTACTGAATTGGCTGGTACCATAAAGCCTAAGTTTGTGCATGCTCTCTCCAACGCAAACAAGATGTGTGTTCCATAGCCAAGTAATTCTGCTATATAACATTGAAAACAGATAAATGTGTTTATTTGAAGCACACATACAAATACTGTAGGTCAGCTTCAAGTAGGCCTATGCGCACTTACGTGACTACTTCAAGTATTAGCCTATGCACAATAGATTTTTCTTCTTTAGCCTGCATAAGTATGTCCGAGGCCACCCAAATGAAGCGGTGTGTCCAGGGGTGTGGGCAGTTCCTGGACCCACATTCCATTTGCATAAGCTGTCTGGGTATATCTCACGCCCGGACAGAGTTGGCGGTCCCACAACTCTGCTCGCATTGCGAGAGGCTGGGGCCAAAGGCTGTCCTCTCCCGGGCTCGCTTGCTTGTGGAGATGGAAGCCAACGGCCCCCCTCCCAGCCCGCCTCTCTCGGGGAGCCACTCGCATTTCCTGAGCGGCTGCTTGTCGAGCAGGGGGAGGCGAATTTGCCGGTCGGGCTGGCTGCAGAGTCCCCCACTGGCGATTTTGCTGCAGCCTCTCCAGGAAGCTCTCTGGGTCTCATGATGATGACCAGGTGTCCCTTGTGGCCTCCGAGAGTAGTTCGCTGGACCAGAACCCGGAGGAGAGTGTAGGGGACCATGCGCTCTTGGGGGAAACCCTATTCAGCGCGATCACCTTTCCAGGGCTTCGGGCCTTTCTCTGCCCTGCACAGGGCAGAGGAGCAGGGGCTGATCCACTCAGTCCGCGCAGTTCATGTTCCGGAAGAACAGAACAGGGCGGCAGATATGCTCACGAGGGGCCCCCAATCACTAGCCTGGCTCCGCCCTCCTACGTACATCCGCTCAATTTTCATTTCCCTTCAGCAAGTTGCCTGGGTCTGCGGTATATTCACGGGTTTTCTCCGGCCAAAAATGTGCAGGTCCAATCAGCAAACAGTGCGCTAGTTTAAGCATGACATACGACCAAATGTTAGCGATTGGCGACTTCAACAGAGTACCCACATTCAAGGAAGTTAACGCTTGGCAATGGAAAGTGGCCAGACTCTCTGTACATTTTGAAATATGTACGAGAGCTTGGTAGGACCAGGCTACCCTATCACATTGGGAGTGGCGTCTTCACCCACAGGTGGTGGAGGGGGTGTGGCATCGCTTCGGGAAAGCTCATGTCGATCTCTTTGCCTCGCGTGAGACGATACACTGTGTGAAGTGGTTTTCCCCGACCAAAAGCAATGCTCTGCGCAGTGGATGCTCTGGCACACGAATGCTGTATGCTTTCCCCCTGAAGGTATTGATCCCAGGGATGTTGGAGAGAGTGAGTAGAGGCTGGCATGAAGTGATTCTGATAGCCCCTCATTGGCCCGATCAGATTTGGTTTCCGGTTTGACCCTGGTCTGGTCTCAACTCCTTAATGGACAAGAAATGATGTACAAGCACTTGTTTTGGCCTCACACAAACAAGCATACTGTGTGAAGCTCAGATCAAATAAAAGTGGTCAGACAGTACTGACAGGGCCAGCAATAGCAAAATAAACTACAAAATCATAAAGCCCAGAAGATGGTTGAGTATAAATGAAAGGAAATCTCAGAGGTTGGCAAAACTATCTTTCTTCGCCATGCCTGATATAAAGCTGAAAATCACCACCTCAGAATGAGATAATATGGATAAATTATACATTTTCTGAATCCTTAGAGTCATGCCAGTATTGCAGTGTTTGCATCTTGCATCTCTGATGCTCCCTGATTCCACAGGATTAAAAGAAAAAAGATGATTTAGGCGGAAATAGCAGGAAAATGTGTGTGATTAAAAGTTTAAAGAGCTCCAGGGTTGGCTGTATTTGTCCAAAGTGTTCACAAAAGAACTTTAATAAAAGTTCAGATTGTCCTCTTTAAAATGATACCAAGCATAACAAAATCAAATATGCAAATATGTCTTTAACAAAGGCCAATAGCAAGATAGGCACTTGCGTCAAAAACATATTTTTTCAATGGGGGAGGGTAACTTTAACAGCTGATAACACTAATTTAGCTGTGACTGCAGGAGGGTTATCAAACGACAGACATGTATCTTTTCAAAAAGTATAAGCAACCTTTGCCACCTTGAGTGGTACCGACATCTCATCTGGCCCATGGACTAATTTTGATGATATGCCGGTCAGATATCCTATTAACGCTTCTTAATTAGTCAAGTTGAGGAAAACTGGAGGCAGGCTTTGTAGCTTAAAGAATGACATAATCAGGCCATATAGAATGCAACATGTTTATTAGCCTAACTTAAACATGCTAAACTTGTGTCAATTTAAAGCAATCTCCTCATCAAGGAGGCCCTAAACCTGCAGATCACAGACAGAAAAAGCATGCTCTGGGAACAGAACACAGTTGCATGTCCAGTGTAGTCATGGGTCTGTCTACAAGGAAAATGACAAGTGTCTTGGTGTGGCCACACACCCCGCGCATCCACTTCCAACGTCACTGATTCCGACCGATACGCCCGACACTTCGACTTTTTCTCTGTGGTGGAGCTGACCGGACATCTGAGGCTTCAGGCATTACCGATTCACCATCATCACGCGACGTCTGGCCTCTGAAAAAAGCTTTTAAGGCTAGTTTGCCTGGGCCTGGCCATGTTTGAACCGTCTAACTCATTCGTTCGTTGTTTATAACAAACGTTTAGGCTTGCGCTTTATTTGAAATGCAGCATATGCGTGTTGTTTAATAACTTTAACAGCCGGTTCCTTTAAAACATAGCCAAAGGACGGTGTATTTTTGCTTTGGTATAGGCCTACATTTTAGTCTTATTCCCAAATCCAGATTGTGTTAGGGGGACGGGATTATTTCAATTGGACAATTTGACTGGACACATTTCATTTTTTTTTCGGCCAATGTCCGGCAATTACCGGAAAACGGAAACACTGATATGTATAAAGAAATGACTTAGCAAATACGACAGCACTCTAATTTCAGCCAATTTCCTCATTAAATCTCACTCAGTGATTGACAGAGAGAGTGAGGGTTTGCACAGACACCTCCGTGTAACCCCACACTCCATTAAGGCCCACTGCAATTGTGCTAGCACCACCCTAATGGATCTGACTGTTCATCTTGCACTGAGTATGTAGGCGGGCAACCGGCATTTGGCTAACAGAGAAGTCGTGTTACACAGCCATGATGCTGCCGTAGGATGTTTTGTTCTCTTTTTCTATTTTTTGATTGGGGGGGGGGGGGTGATATTTAAAAGTGTCTATCACGATGCTGGATGAGGATAGAGTTTGTAATGTGGTCATGGTGATGAATCATGTCTGGTGGAATTAAGATGTTTTGAGGATGTGGGAGGGAAGTATTATATCTGATACTTTTGTTTGTCTGGGTTTGTGGGTTGTTGTGGCAATGAAGGTGATGTCTTATAATGATTATCAGCTTCTGTAAGGTGGTTGTTGTCTGATAAACTGACGAGTAGAAGAGATCGTGTGATGAGATTGATGGAGATAGACAGGTGTGTGGGTGAGATGGAGGCAGTATTATCAGGTACCTCAGTGACTGGTCCGTCTCTGGCTGTGCGGAGTGTGGCCATCTCCTCGCTGGACAACTGGAACTTGCCGAGGAACGCCTGAGCCACCTGGGCCCGCACCTCCAGACGATGACTGTAAGAGAGTGAGACAGAGTGAGAGAGAGAGAGAGAGAGAGAGAGAAAGATAAAGGGAGAGAGAAAGAGAGAAAGAGAGAAGGAAAGAGAGAGAGAGAGAGAGAGAGAAAACAGAGAAAAAGAGAGAGCCAATGATTAGGAAAAGCTTTATGTCTGAACAACAGTCACTGGACCAGGAAGGCATTTAGGGTGTGAGCTGCTTATGTGGAGAGAAACAGAACAGGTTAATCGCATTAATGATTCACATTTTTGTGTGAATGGATTTAATAATGGTGCACCAGCACATTTCAGGAATATAAATGCATGTGTACATTAATATAAGTATGTGTGTATGTGCGTGTGTGTGTATGTGTATGTGTGTGTGTGTGTGTGTGTGTATGTGTATGCACATTTACAAGTCACTAGGTGGCAGCCACGCTCCCCTGCTATGGTTGACTTGGCCACATTTAGATTCTGTGCACTACCTGGGTAAACTGGAGATTATAATGTTCAGAGCGGGATATCAGTCACACAGAGGAGAACGAGAGAAAGGGAGGCAAGAGAAACCAAGGAAAGAGAAAGAGACAGGGAGAGAGAGAGAGAGAAGAATAAATAAATCAACAGGGCGGGGGAGAGGTGCATCACACAACAAAAAAACTAAGAGAGAAAAACAGAGAGAGAGAGAGAGAGAGAGGAGATAAAGAGGGGAAGAGAGGAGGCAAAACGGAGACAGGACAGAAACAGGGAAAAAATGATTAGAGGAGAAAAGAAAGAGAGAGGGAGAGAAAGAGGAGAGGAAGATAGAAAGAAGCGTGCTGTATACAAGCGGGAGTGGGAGCGAGAGCGAGGGGGCCTCTGGAACCTCCAGAGATAGAGGCACATCTGTCATCACCTCCATCAGCCGCTGCCTCGGCGCTACAATAGTGGCCATGGCAACAGCACTCCTCCAGGCGAGAACTCACAGTGCAGCCCCCTGACACACACAAAACAACCCCCGGCCCATACCATACAAGGGCCCCTTCCTTTCACTTCTACACTTCTTTAAAAAAGAGACAGAGGAAAAAAAACTATTCCCTCCTCTTCCATACTTCTCATTCCTCCCCTCTCCCTGCTGTCGGATCTCGGCATATGCTTTTGGTGTGAGTGAGGGCTCGGCACTGAGCCCGTGTGTCAGCGCACGGCTTACTCAAGCAGAGGCAACAAGACCTTTGAAGGTTTCCCACACACACACACACACACACACACACACACACACCTGGGCTCTCTCTTGGAGCCGAAATGAAACAGGCCAAAGTTGTTGATAAGATGAACGCCGTGTTGCTCTAGAGTGAGGAGCACTCAGATGGGTGGCTGTCTGACAGAGCTTTCCCCTCACGCTCATGTGTTTCCCTGGACTTCACACACATACAGCAGAAAGACATCTGGTCCCAGAGATACGCGGGGGTCAGTCAGCAGAGCTGGACCTGTGCCTCCCTCGCAATCAACGTAAACTCACTCCCCTCGTCAGCAGATGTAGACAAACCGTGTCAGCCCGCTCGGGTGCTTCTTAGCCTTTCCTTTAAATCTGCGTGTGATTCACTCGCCACGGGACAGGACATGGGGGAGATCTAAGGGGAGCTGCAAACTCCGCCACAGCATCATGCACACGCACACACACACAACCATCTGCACATCATTACGACGTGGGTGACGCATCCCCCTGCTGTACTGTGCTGTATTTTCTGTGAGAAAATACTGTGAGTGTGCTTGTCTCACGGTATGTGGTATGAGAGTGGGCATGTATCTGTCTGTTTGTGGTTTGTGTGTGTGTGTGTGTGTGTGTGTTTGTGTGCGCGTGTGTGTAAACACACATATTGCTGGTTCACTTAAGCTGTACGTGATGCAATTTGCTCCGAAGTCCATGGGGCCGTTGAGGTATTTCTTAAGCGAAAGTGATAAGGGAAGCCGCCTAACTAGCACACGCCGCCATATAGGAGCCTGTTCTACCTCACAAGTCATTAGTCAGTGCTGTTCAATTAGCCTTCAGGCGGGTCCCACGAGCACGCAGTCCAAACACACCCCTCTCCGCTTCCTGAAGTCCGCTCCGTCAGCCTCGTTGGAATTCCCCTCACACTCCCGACGCGTGTCAGCAATGAATAAACTCACAGCACAAGCTCAATGCGCTGCCATGCCATTATCAGCAGATTGTCTTGCTGGCGATGGGGTGGGGGTGGGGGCGGGGTGGGGGGCTACCTATTGTTTTGTTAGTCAGAAACTTTTCCATTCTTCTTAACATTTGGTGTGTGTGTGTGTGTGTGTGTGTTTGTGTGATAGTATATGTGTGTGTTCACGTGTTTTGGAGGAAGGATAGGGACGTATTATTCATGTAGTTTGTCTTTTGTTCCCTGACACACGGCCTTATTTCTCATGTTTCAGGGATGCATTCTTCTCCGAGGGGGTTGGGTCACGCAAGAGGTCACATGGTGGATATTGAAAATCTGGAGCCCGCAATACAGGCACAATCTAGTGAATGTAGCTCATTCAAAGCACATACACACAGGTCACACACAGGCACACACACCCACACCTCGCCTCTCCATATCACCTGTGGCCCTCCTAATAACAATGGCTTCCTCTATGCAACAGGTATCAAATACACCTACACTTTCCCTCTCTTCCACGGTAAGAGCCTCTGGCCTGGAGACCTGATGCTGGATCAGTTTGACGTAACCTCCTCCCCACTCTTCCCTATGCGAGGCCACCTGTGGAGGCTGACTCCAGGAGGCACGTTAGAGCTGATGAATAACTCACAGCCCAGGGTGATGAGAGAGGGGGCGGATATCTCACACTGTTGAGCGTAAATCTACAAGACAGTTCCCCTTGGCCACCTGTAAAGTGTATGTGCGTGCATATTTTGTCTACGTTAGATGGGATGCCTAAGGTGTAAGCGAACATTCTCACACCACCCTGTGTTTGGGTGGAAGACCAAATGAAAAACAGCCCTCTCTGGTAATGATATTAAAACAGTTGCCGGTGACTACATCAGGAAACACAATTACTCTCTGACAACTCAATTCTGGAACACCAAACAAAGACAAATGAGCTACTGCCCGCCTTAATTATGCCATGCTTATAAACAGGGTCCGCTCTTAATCATATTACACATTGCACTCGTCTCGGGTATATTATCGACATGTCATTTAATCCAAAAAAATACTTCTGACTCAACGATAAGCTGTGTGCCAACGGCAGCACAAGCCGACCGTGATTAGCAATGGCATACGGAGCTTGTCAAGGGTTGTTTGGCCGTCGCCTAATGAAAACATATGGGAGGTGGCGAGAGGGCCTGATCGGCATGGAATGGGCTTCAGATTTGTCTACTCCATTTGTGTTCGTGTGACGAGAGGAAACCACATATGTCAAGTGCAATGGTATTAAGGTTACCTTTGTGATGCGAAGGTTACCTTAATATCTCTCTTTGACTCCGACTGTGTGCTCAGCGGCCTCATTTCTGATTCTGCTCCTTGCTGAAGACTCATATTATTCATACCCCCCATCCGTTTCTTTTGCACATCAACTGCAAATTATTCAGACCGAAGTAGTCATCAAATAGCTTTAATGGATTTGTGAATTACGAGCGCATTTACGGCAAGGGAGGGAATTATACTCTTGACTCTAGATAAATACGGGGAAAATAAAAAACATCTATAATATTTCCACTTATCTATTTTCTCATCTGGACCCCTTCTTGCCCCAATCACATCAGAGAGCCACAAATCAGACCAGTGTATACTTTCAGCCAATGAGAGGTAGGAAGGTTAATCACTGTGTACCTTCAGCCAATGAGAGGGGGGAAACACTAATCAACTCGTACACCTGTAAAATCTCCCGAGCATTTTCAAAAATCTAATAGACTGGGGCATTCTAAACTTCTTAATCAATGGCTGTCAGTTACAGTGAATGTATTTCTGTGTGTCTCTCTGTGTGTGTGTGTGTGTGTGTGTGTGTGTGTGTGTGTGTGTGTGTGTGTGTGTGTGTATTTCTCATAGCTTTGATAGGCTTCATAGGTCCCAACCTAATTAACAGCAACAGATAACGTGAGGCTATGTGCTTCCCCATACTAAGTGCTTAATGTTCAGTCTCTCAGAAAGAGCCAGCACCAACTAGTTTAAAAAAAGGAAGGAAAAAAACCTTCATATTTGCCTGTGTGGCAGACATGGTGTCCAGCAGAATCTGGCAGTAATCTGGCCCAAATCCGCCACATCTGGGCTCACTGCTGGGAACCGCTTGCTATCTGGCCAGGCTCCTTATCTTTATGAGTGACTAGTCTTCACAGGCTGCCGGATAAACACATCACCGCCTCCCATGCCACAGCTTTTCTGTTGGCTCAGGCTTAAAATAATAAAAAAAAAGCTAAAAAACAGCATTTGGACGCAAGCTTGCCAGCTACTTTTGGCTGCTGGGGAGCTGTGGTGTCACAGATAGCACCGGCCGTTCCGTGCCAGAACTGCACAAAGTACATTCTGTGTGCAAATAAAAATCCAAATGGAAGCCAGAAGGTAGAGCAGCCAGTCACTCTTTGAAATTTCATACAACAGAATCTTAACAATTACATAGAGAAGAGCCCAGCCCTCCTCTCCTTGGACATGTTAGTGTCCTTTAATGACCACTTAGTAGGTGTGCCGTGGAAACCTGGCATTTGCAGGTTCCAAACGATCGATTAGCCATGTGTGCAAGCGACATATTTTCTCCTCTGCTTCCTCGCCGTTTCTTTGAAGTGCATCAGACAATGGCATCTAGAGAAAAATGCTTCTCTGATTTCAAGTCAAGTCTTCATGGGGAACACAGTGGCTGTTGTTTGTTTTCAGTGGCCCAGTTATTACTTGAGATCTGAGGCTTGGCCACATTTTTCGTTTCGTTAATGATGCTTCCCTTGCTAATCCGAACTACGACTGAACTTTTGAGGGCTGTCAAAGAGGAGATGAGGGGGAAGAAAACCAACGAGTGTGCTAGAAAGACAGACAGAGCGAGACAGAGGGAGAGAGAGGGAGAGAGAGGGAGAGAGAAAGAGAGAGGGGAAAAGACCCTCCTGTTACGGAGGGTTAGAGAGATAGACAGAGTGGGAGAGAGTTAGAGAGAGAAAGAAAGAGAGGGGAAATGACCCTAAAACTCCAGCTACGGAGGGTTAGAAAGATAGACAGAGGGAAAGAGGGAGAGAGCGAGAGAGAAAGGGAGAGAGGAAATGACCTCAAACTGCAGTTAGAGTGCTAGAAAGGGACAGAGGGTGACAGAAGGAGAGAGAAAGAGAAAGAGAAAGAGAAAGAGAAAGAGGAAGAGAAAGAGAATGAGAAACTAAACAACAGTGGGCAATTAAAAGCCCATGGCTTTGTCAAGTTCTTCGGTGCGCTCTACTGAGCACTGAATTTCTCCGACTCCAGCTGCCCTGCTGAATGGACACCCGGCTGGATGGAGAGAGCCGCAGCGCAGCAAAGCACCCTGGGATAGTGGGCGAGACCCCAGTATGTATGAGTTTCCACTCCTCTCTTCATGCCTCGCTGACTTGAGCCTCTGGTGTGGCTCCCCAGACTGCCTCCGACTTCCCCCGTAAACCATGTCGACCGCAGTCGCTCAGGGATCTGGGCTGGCTATTACCCCTTAAAAAGCATGATGAAATTGGCCCCGAAGCACTCATCCCTGCACTGAACAAACTTATCTTAGCGCAGACAGTGCTGGTTTCTCTCTCTCTCTCCCTTACACACACAGACACATACAGACACATACAGACGCATACAGACGCACACGCACACGCACGCACACACGCACACACACGCACGCACGCACGCACACACGCACACACGCACACACGCGCACACACACACACACACACGCGCACGCGCACGCGCACACGCGCGTCCCCTCTTCCCTGTGATTCTCCCTGACAAGCCCATGCATGTCCCTAATGGAATCCTTATACTACGTTTAAGAAAACAGTGGGCCAAGCAACTAACAGGTTCAAAGACCTGTTTGACCACAGCGGGAGAGTAAAGTACCAGTACAAGTGTGGAATGACAGAGAGAAAGAGGGAAAATAAAGGGTTCAAAAGATACAAATCCAGAAAATCCTGAAGGAGAGAGACAGAATCAGCGTTTGTCACATATCCCTCGCAGGCTGAGCTATAAACACCTATTGTGGCATTCAGGGCAGAGAGGGGAAGAGCAGAGAGAACTCAACTGAGCACGCTCAGTTGGCCCTGGGGGGGGGCTGCAGCCTACAGTGCCCAGCATACAGATCAGGGCCAGCTGTATAGTGTCACCTTTCCAACACACGCACACACAAGGAGTGACACTACTAATTTTCTCCTGCCGACAATCCCTGTCCTCCAGTCAGTGGGGGCCGAGCCCTCGTGTCTTTTACCCACAACAAAAGCTGAGGAGAGGGGACGGACGGAGAGGAGGTGGTGGTGGTGGTGAGGAGGGTGCTGAACAAACACCGCTGCCTGCTCGCACGCCTTGTTTGTTGGTGTCACTGTGACATTTGCGTGTCCTGCTCATCCTTTTGTTCAGCCCTTCACCCGAGACTCGCTGTTTACCTTTCCGGAGCGCCGGCGTTAATGTTAACAAACCTCGCAGCGCACACGCTGACAAACTGATAGATGGATGGATGAGTGGATGGATGGATAAATAAAGGGATGGATGGATGGATGGATGGAAATGAAAAAAAAAACTGATCAGAGAGCAGAGTGATTTGAACCTGACATCAGGGGGAGACGACTGGTTGGTTCTCATCAAATCCGGCGGGCGTTTGTGACGCGTTCGTGATGGGCGAGCGAACTGACAGGGCGCTACTTTTCCCTCTGAGGGGGGAAACGGCGTCTGACACATGAGGCTTCTGCAACTGATGTGCTCCAAATGTTTAATAGGAACCGGCGCTGGCGTCATCAGAAATAAAGTGGTAATGCCATCAAAAAAGGAGATCGAGATTTCATTGCCTCCGGTGCTGCAGCGAGCCTGCGCCTAGACATAATAATATTTTTGTTTATAACAGTGACGGGCAATCCAGAAAATTGCAGGTTTTAAATCATGTTATGTCTTGACCTAGCCAATGGCAAAACTGCTGCCAAACTAACATCTAAACATCCACTTCTCACACATACTTGTAACAACTTTGATGATAAACTATATCTTCTTCAATACCTCCCAAGTTTTATGAAAAGATAACAGCAACAATATTTGATTATAACCTTGAGTTTTTGATCTGAACATGTTAACAATACAATAAATAATGAATGTAGGGCTACAACACAAGCTCTCACTGTTTCATATCAATAAAATGTATCAACAATGATTGAAACGACTCCACAGTCTGTAACAACTTCCATCTATCTAAGTAAATTGAATAACAAATTATAGCTGACGGCTTCCCTGTTTCCTGTCTGACGGGACTGTGTCTACTCTATGGCTTCACAGACACCTTAGTTGAAATGTAACCCTGGCTGCCCCGCTGGTCTCGGCGGTCCCTGCGTGTGTTTGTCAGAGTGGCTCCAGCCTGATGGTGTGTTATGTCTGAGTGTGACAGCAAAGAGCCGTATGGCTGACCCCACGGGGTGGCAGCGAGGGACGACAGTCTCTGAGAGAGAAAGAGACAGAGAGATAGAGAGATAGAGAGAAAGAGAGGGGCAGCTGCGGGCTGTTAATATTTAAGAGGCTCGGGGTCCTGCAGGAGGGAGGCGTCGAGTGCTGGAGGTCGCGACCCGCGCGGCACATCCCGCTGGAGAGGCTCCTCGGGGAGTTAAGGGAGGCATGGAGGGGTCAGGGCCGAGACAGAGAGACCAGGATGGGTGGAGGGAAGGAGAGAGGGAAGAAAAGGCATAGAGGGAGGGAGAGGAGAGAGAGATAAACAGAGGGAGATAATGATAGAGGGAGGGAGAGAAGACACAGAGGACAGGAGGCAAAGAGAGAAAGGTTGAGAGAGGTTGAGAGAGAGAGAGAGAGAGAGAGAGAGAGAGGAGGAGGAGGAGGAGGGTGAATGTGATGGAGGTCATGCTGCCATCTGGCCAAGAGCAATGAGTGGACTTGATGCTGATGAAAATGTCACCTGTGAGTAGAGGCTCCCTGATGGGGCATACAAAATTCACGAGGGCAGGGGAAGAACAGGAGGCACCAACTCCCCACCACTGCGACACGTGTGTGTGCACACACGCGCGCGCGCGCACACACACGCGCGCGCACACACACACACACACACACACACACACACACACACACACACACACACACACACACACACAAAACACACACACACACACACACAAAACACACACACACACACACACACACACACACACACACACACACGTCATGGACGAATAAGCAGGACTTATGCACATGACCAGAACAGCCTGCACCAAGTCAGCACACCTGGTGAGGTTCCTGTTCAGAGCGTTCCCACTCTGTGCCACCTTCTTCATTGGTATACTCTCACAGGCTCGCTCGCGCTCTCTCACACACACACACACACACACACACACAACTGCTCGCCATTTGTCAACATGAAAAGGTGCCTGTAACAGCATTGAGGCCAGTTCAATGGACTGTGTGAGGTCCTAGTTCCTGATGTTGTTTCTCTGGTCCATCTCCTCCATAACAATCCCACCCTCTCTCTTGAACACCCCCCCCGCCCACACACACACACTTGATACGTGTACATGCCGTCGCCCACCCCTTTTGTCGATGTCACCTTCTCTGGTAGCAGGGTCTCAGCGTCGGTGCCAGTGGAGCATGGAATTGCCAACTGTACATCACAGCTGTCAGCCTCGCCCTTGTGCCAGCTCTTACACCTCCCTCATGCTCTCACACACACACACACACACACACACACACACACACACACACACACACACACACACACACACACACACACACACACACACACACACACACACACACACACACACACACACACACACACACACACACACACACACACACACACACACACACACACACACACACACACACACACACACACACACACACACACACACACACACACACACACACACACTACCCACCATCCTTACCCACTCTCTCTCGCTCTCTCTCTGGCTATGCCAAGGTCACAGCGCCACCAAACCCCCTACTGCTCCAACAACCAGAGCAAGATCCACAATCAGTCTTTCACTAAATCTTCCAATCGTTCTCTCTGTCTCCCTGCCACTCTGCCTCCATTGTTCTCCCTCTCTCTTTTTCTCTTGCTTTCTTCTACTCAGCTTCTTTCCACACCTCTCACTTCCTCATTCTCTCTCTCTCTCTCCCTCATCACTCAATTCCAGCAGTTACCCCTCTTCCTTTTTTACCTCTCAGTCCCTCCCTCCCGCCCTCCCTCCATCTCTCTCACCCATATTGAAATCCTTCTCTCTTGCCTTCCTTCTGCCCTCCTACCCCTTCCTCTCTGCCCCTCCATTTGTATTTCTATCATTCTCCTGCCCTTTGCTGTCTCTCACCCTCTGCTTCTCTTGCGTGTCTGCCGTGCATCGCTGCTGTCACTCTCTCGTCACCAGCCCGCGCCAATCAATTCCACCCAGATGACTTTTATTGGCAGTCTCTCAATGGCCATAAACAACAATGACCCACCAGCCAGAGGAGCTGTAAAAAGCCAGACTCCCGTGTGGCACAGAGGCATGCAGAGACAGTGTGTGTGTGTGTGTGTGTGTGTGTGTGTGTGTGTGTGTGTGTGTGTGTGTGTGTGTGTGTGTGTGGCGGAAAAAATACACACATGAGTGTGCATGTGTGCGAGTCAGAGAGGAATCAATTCATCACTTGGCGCTTTTGTGCCCCTTTTGTGTCTCCTCTCCAAGCGGGGAGTCCTTCTCCTCCTCACCCGTTTGGAAGCGTCATAATCAAGCAAATCGACGCGCATCTGCCTGCGACTTCAAACAGGCCTTTCTTTCTTTCCAACTCTTTTCTTTTCTTATTCCCAGGCAAGACTCAAGAGCCACCTGACACCGCCGGTCTGTATCTGTGACTTGCCTTTGTTGGCAATCTCGAGTTGGCTGCGGCTTCGATTACAAATGAGTGGAAATGGTGGGCCATTAATTAGGACGGCATCTCTCTCTCTCTCTCTCGACAAGAAAGGTATGGAGATTGGTGTTGATGAGCAGAATTAAAGCTGTTCTTTCTCTCTTTGCACAGGAGCCCCTGATAGCCTCTGCTTTTTGTGTGCAGAGTATTGAGAGAGGAAAGAGGCAGAAGTCTGGCCAAAACCTCTCATTATTATTCAAAAAATAGCACGGCTTGCAAAAAACAAAAAGAAAAAAAAGAAACCTCACGTAGCTTAGGTTAAGCTCATTTTTCCCACTGTCTTCAAATGACATCCTGCTTGGAAGTTAGTAAATTAGGTCACATAAAAGTGCCCTCCTGCACTTTTCATTCTCTTTGATTATTTATTTAATATATCCCAAGTTTGATGCAGAATATTTAAGAAGATCTCTTCCCACATGTGAAGTGTACTTAGATATTCAGTTCCACTATTTAATCACTGTGATGATTCATCAAGAGAAATAGTCTATTCTGTTTGACTTCAGCCACTTCCTTTTTGAGTTCAAGATCAAACTATTGAGCATCTCATGTTAACCCATCTGCTCTGATGTTGTGATGATTATGCTGCAATCCAGAGGATAGAAATCTGAAGATTGGTGCAATTAAAGGCAAGACTTTACAAAGGCAAGACGAAGCAACTATTGTAATCTAAAGAATTACCTGGATTATAATTTTAACATTTCAAATCATTCTTCGCTCAGACTTTTAGTGTATGGCTGAAGTTCCAGTTAATTATTAAATCAAAATCCTGAATCCAACAATACCTCGCTCAATGTTATGTAACAAATCAATAAAGCATTCCACAGTTTTGCCTTGAACACACATATTCATAGTGCACTCTGCATCAACTCCACACACTCCAATAATTAACTCACTTTTCGCCCTGGAGCTTGTTGGTTTTCACGATCAGGTCTTGAGTTTGATCCTTAGAAGCCTGGAGGCCAAACAGGAAGAGAGTCACGCCATGATCCAAGCCAGAGTAATAACAATGTTGTAACAGCGGAGGAATGTCTATGACTCTAGCGAAAATAACCGGAGGAGTTGATGCAGGCATGGTGAAGCAGTGTTATGGTTATGGTTATGGGATTTGGCAGATGCTTTTGTCCAAAGCGACAAACAAATACAAAAACAATATAATATTTAAAATGTAACAGGGAACAGATTAGAATGTTGGTCAAACTATAATAAGGAGAATAGCAATAATAAGCAACAATGTCAATTCAATCAATAGCCTAATAAAATAAACAATTAAAATGAGGGAAAAAGCAATAATAAACAATAATGTCCATTCAATCAATAATATAAAAACAATAACATGGTAAGACTACATTAAGGAGAATATCAATAATAAACAATAATGTCAAATTAATCAACAGCCTAATGGAAATGAAACAATATTATACAAACCATAACGCATAAGAAGCGCTTAAAGAACTAAGTGCATGTTCAACAGATATGCCTTTAGACCACTAAACGACCCAAAACTATCACAGGAATGGAGAGCACTGGGCAACTCATTCCACCAACATGAAACCACTGAGGAAAAGAGTCTTGAATTAGACCTAGCGTTTATGACTGGTCGACACAACAGACGCTCATCAGAAGACCACAGTGGGCGGTTGGGGATGTACGTCTTGATTATTGAATTAAAATAACAAGGAGCAGATCCAGTCAGTGTCCTATAGGCCAAAGTGAGAGATTTTAATTCTGGCTACTATAGGGTCACTTTATTTTTCACTTTTGATGTGTGAAGAAAATTGAAGCTCACCTTCAATCTGTTGGTCATTTCTTCACAGCACGTACTCATAGCCTGAACATCTTCATGCACACTTTCCAGCTCCTGTGTGAGGTGACGAGGAACAACCAGTTCCAATGACCATGAGGACAAAAGTTTGCATTCTACAAGCAACTCATACCAATAGGAATAACATATAGCGAACACATTCATGCTCTGTAATTTATCTTCACTGGCAGCACATTTTACTTGGCATATATCATGCATAATACTGAACAATTACTTGAAGCATATACACACACATATATATTAATGTTAACACTCATGATGAGAAACCGACACCTTCCACATAGTTAGGGTTGGTATAGTTGGCAAGTGGCATGGTACAATGGCGCCGACCAGTAGGCGAGTGGCACAGGACAGTGGTGTGGGACAGTTGGCAAGTGGCACAGGAAAGTTGGTAAGTGGCATAGGACAGTGGCACAGGACAGGTGGTAAGTGGTGCTAGACAGGAGGCAAGTGCGGTTAAAGAGGCGCGGGAGAGTAGGCATTAGGAACAGTGGCGCAGTACAGTAGGCGAGTGGCACGGGACAGTGGCAAGAGGCACAGGAGTATCATTTTGTGAGTCACTCTGCTCTGTCATAGAATGTCCATGCATGTAACGTTAACACTCATGATGGGAAACGGACACTTTCCACATAGGTTTGGCTATGATTCTTTCACACAAACCTATATCACAGACCACTTGCAGGTGCAAACAATATCGGATTTTTGGTTGATTTGATCATCGGTTAACTTCGAAACAGGCACTTTACTTTGGATAGACAATAGTAATACATCAAAGGAGTGATTACCGTCAAAAAATCTAGACTGGAGTATTTCATCAGACACCGCCGATATGTTCAGTGTTCTAATCTAGACGTCAAATAGCCCTCAAACGCCCACAAATGCACGTATATTTGTGTGAAAGAATACAAAATGTTATATACTCATATACCTCAAACAACTAAGATTTGTCTCACCTCTTTAACATCTTTAAATATGCGCACAAATTCTTCATTTATTGACAGACTGCGTCGCTCGATGTCTCCTCGAAGGTTTCTTCGTGTCCGTAAACTGTTTTCAGTGAAGAACACCGACAGAGCTTTCAGTGCTTCCAGCATCTCCTGCAAATCAATACGATGTTTTCAAATCTGCCATAGTAGTGCATATCTCTACAGGAGTTTGTATTCAGAAATCGTGTTATAAACCTCCAGGGAAAATAGTTTTGCCAACCGTAGTTGGTTACAAACTGCTTCATTTGCTGGCTAGCTGCGTTAGCTTAAGTTAATAGGCAGTCGTCGGTAGCGGTATGCATATTATGTTTTTATTATTATTCCTAGGCGTAGACAGTAGAACAATAATGCATAAATTACTAAATGCATTATCATGCATTTGATGTCTGTTAACAAGTCTGTTAACTGTCAACTGCCTAGACGGCTAGCTAGGAGCTAACATGGATCATACGTGGAAGAAAAAATGTAATGTTACCTTGTCATTGTCCAACCTGGTTTCCAAAATTTTATTAAGCTTCCTTGACAAAGGGTTATTGGGCTGGACAGTGACATTGCCACTGTTTTGAATTACAGGGCTGTCACCTGCGAGCTCTACCTTTGTGTCTGCCATCCTAACTTTAGCTTATCACTCGACCACCACGTCAACGTCAACAAGGAAGTTATTAGTGCACCTACAAAAATGCTCCCAGTGAAACAAGGGTTGAATAGTTTTCGTTCCACACAATGGAATGAGCGCTGAACATGTTCAAAACAAAACAACATTTGCAAATATACATGGAAATATGCTAATTTATTGAGCATTAAACATTTTCAATCCACAATTAACGAAGTGGCATGCGCGAACTTTGCCTGTCTGTCATAGACTAGGCTCATGAAGAGTGCAAACAAGGTATACAAACTTTTTGTATGATGCAATATTATCTTAATAGTATTATAAGTATCTAAATAAATATTTAAATCGTGACTATCTATCTAAAAATCCTCAATTTTAAATAAAGTAGCCTACTAGCCTATGTCTATCTACCTGGTTGTTCTGAAGACTGAAGGCTAATGTTATTTGCATAGCAATAAATCTGAAGACCATCAAAATGACACTTGACAAATAGGCCTACCTTGATTGGAGAGGGACAAAACACATTAAGCCTAGCCTATCTCTGCTTAACAGATAACACACAATAATGTTCATTGATTAATTAACTCAATCCTGATGTTTAGAAGAAACAGCCACCTAGCTTTCTCTTCACAGTCTGAGCCAGAAACAGCTAAGACAATATGCAGGGCTCCAGGCTACTACAGTGGTGACCTTGTGATTGGGAATGGCAGCTACTGACAGTCACAGAATATCACCTTGGGTTATGATTGCATCACACAAGAAAGGGACAGAGAGGGAGAGAGAGAGAGAGAGAGAAAGAATTTAATTCATAACCCTTAATCCACCCGTGGGGACAGATGGCAAAAGGGAACCACAAGGTCAGTTTTCCCCACCACGAAGTGTGTGTGAATAATTCACAAACGTGCTCCCTGGGTAAACTTTACTTCGCTGCGTACTTTCCCCTAGGTGTCTTGACAAACACTACGGCACACCCCCCTTTCTCGATCAGGCTTATCTCCATACTGTTGATTTCCCCCCTCCAGACTCCATTGGCCGGCGCATCAATGGGACACCAGCAGTTAGGTGGTCCATGAGGGGCTAGCGTGGGGGGGGGGGGGGGCACCTATTTCGCAGTTATTACATGATAGTATTATGTGTAAAAATGCTGGTACGTAAAGGGACTTGAAAATGGCACACAAATAGACTCAGATATCCCGGAGATGAGGTAAATGGGTGCCTAGATTATTAAAATGTATCGGTCGATAGCGGTAATATGAACTTTAAAGGAGAGAGGAGAGAGAGAGATTATGCTGTGGCACTATGATAGCGGAGTAGAGTCCAACCCCTGGGTGGAGATTTGTGTGATTGATGGTCCCCTTGTGCGCTCACTCGCACACTCTCGCCCCCTGCAACCTTCCCAATTTCACCAGCACAAGGAATGTGGATGCACAGCTGGTCCCGTAGCTGAGCAGATTGGGAAGTCCGTCTTTCATTCGCGGCAGAAGACCGATATCGAAGCACGGAACACCGGAGTCAACTTCTATTCCGCGTCCACTACCGCGTGGGACTAAAGTCACTGCATTCTCGCCACATTCTTTACACTGAAAACGATACTCCTCCTTCGAAGAACGTGAACTTAGTCCCACCGTTGGCTCTACCGAAAAGTTTTCGCTTTTTACCAATTAATCGGATCACAATGCAAAACATCAGATTGGGATTACACAAATAACACGGCAGGAGACGAATGATCACGTAAGTGTGAATGTTGTGCTCTCTTACATTATGTGAATTTATGTAGCCTAATTGACATTCTTTCCGTAAGAGCTGTGCGATGTCCGTTCGACTTGTCCCCGCTTGCCTGTCTGCCTGCCCCCTGGTTTGCAGCCACCAAAACCGGAGTCTACCGTGCATTTTCTGTGCCGATGCTCCACTAAACAAGCGTTATTTCTTCATAGTCATACATACTGAATATTACCAACATTGAACATGGTGATTCTTAAACAAATTTTAAGCCATACTCCGATCTGTAAGAAACCTGGTCTTATAGATGGCAATGATTGTGTGCTTAGCGCTCTTAATATAACTTTTGTCGCGTGTTTTTATGTGATTAATTTTCATCAGTAATAGGTTTACAACTGTGGTAATAAAAACCCTCCTTTGTTCCGTGCCAGTGTAATTTACGATTAATAATACTTCTTGTTATGAAAAAAAATCCCTTGGTATCCCAGACTTAATTTGCTTGGGTGCCTTTGCGCCTCACCGGGCAATAACGTTATTTTGCCCATTATGGACCCCGACTGAATAAATCATCCAGCCTTCACAAAGCCAACATTAAAGCGCTCTTTGTTTTTAAAATAAGTGTGTTCCTTTTCATATCCTAAGTATTCTTAAACGAATTTCGCACAACTTATTTGATACATCTCCTCATACAATTTCCTCTCTCTCTCTCTCTCTCTCTCTCTTCCCAGGGGACAAGAGGACGTGGAAGTAGAAGCATGGACGAGGCAATCCCTGACATCCTTTAACTCTGTGCATTGCAATTCATCTGAAGCTCAAAGATCCCATATCGGATACACCACAGTCACTTTTGTCTCAGGAGGGAGCAAAATATAAAACAAATCCCAACCGTAGTGCACACACACACACACACACACACACACATACGCCTTTCTGTGCAAAGTGGGCCTGAGAGCTCACTCAGGCCAGCCATGGCATCCAGCCTGACGTGCGTGGGGCTGCTATGGGCCTTCCTGTCGCTGCTGAGTGCCGCCGCCTCCTGCGTTGGCTTCTTCATGCCCTACTGGCTGCTCGGTCAACAGATGGACAAGCCGGTGTCGTTCGGCACGTTCCGCCGCTGCTCGTACCCGGTGCGCGACGAGGAGCGCCAGGCCACAGTGATGGTGGAGCAGTGCGGGCGCTACGCCTCCTTCCTGGGCATCCCCAGCCTGGAGTGGCGCATCTGCACGGTGGTGACGGGCGTGGGCTGCGGCCTGCTGCTGCTGGTGGGTCTCACGGCGCTCATGGGCTGCTGCATCTCCGAGCTCATCTCCCGGACCATCGGACGCGTGGCCGGGGGCATCCAGTTCGTGGGAGGTGAGTTTGGGGGCCGGACAGGCCAGTGCTCGAGGTCTGGGCATTGGGAGAAGAGGATGATGTATGGCTTGTGAAGT
>NW_027468598.1:16235095-16247595 GCF_046254945.1 Alosa pseudoharengus | reverse complement strand
TTCACTCTGTTCCTTCCGCTATAATTTTGTGTTAGCGAGAGTGTTATTGCTGTCAGTCTTAATCCTAGCCTCTCTATTGCAGTTTGGCTGGATTCACCTTTCCCCCACTTCACTTCTTTGCTCTCTCTCTCCCTCCCTCTCTCTCTCTCTCTCTCTCTCCCTCTCTCCCTCCCTATCGCTCCTCTCCTCCTTCTCCTCCTCCTTCCTCTGCTCTTGGGCTGCATTGCTGTCCGCTGAGAGAATAGAAACTCAGCGGGCCAGTGCTCAGTGACCCGAGGGTCGGCCCTGCCAGACAGGAGAGGGAGGGAGAGAGGGGGGAAAAAAGAGAGAGAAAAAGTATGTGTGAGCAAAAAGAGAGATGGGGTGAAAGAGGAAGAGAGAGAGAGCAGGAGAGAAAGTGCTAGATGAGAGAGAGAGAGAGAGAGAGAGAGAGAGAGAGAGAGAAAAAAGAACGAGTGAGCTCGGAGGGGGCGGAAAGCCTGGCTTCGGTGGGATTTATCCCTAGCCAAACAGGAAGTCTGGAGAGCGAAAGGGACAGGCAGGAAGTGTTGTTTCAGTCTGTTGAGTTGTTAAGTCTTTGTTATTACTGCAGCTGCATGAGCACCGCACGCTAGGAAGGCCCTGCCGTGCCACGCCGGCCACTCTTCACCAAACTGCGCCAGGAGTGTGCCAAAAGACAGCACTTGAAAATGACCCCATGTCACCTTGTCTCCCAGCTACCTTATTAGATAAATAATGGAGGCCTACTCTGTCTATCCAAAAATAACATGGCCAGCGAATGTGAAATAGCTTTGGTGCTTCAGCTTGATTTTCTCATTATTTGTTATATTGATATTGTCGATAAGCTCTTTATCCATCTATCTAAAACTAACATGGCGAGCAGAGCCAAGAAGGTTTTGCCGATTCACCCCCATTTTCCCCTCATGATTGTTGATATTGATCGTTATGTAATGGAAAGTATGAAGATGCCAGACTGTGGACTGAGAGGGGATTTGTGGGAGGGGAACAAGGTCTGGGCAGCCAGTGGGACTATCCGACATCGGCAGGTTGCGTAAGTTGTCGGTGGGGTTTTTTGGTCGGAGTGGAGGGAGCACAGGCAGAAGGGTGCGTGAATCATTAAACATCCCGTGGCAGTTCTGCTGACTGAGGGTTCGAGGCCATTTATTCTGCATCATAAAAAAACGAAATAAGAAAGGGGGGGGCAGTATTGGGACAGTTGGGATGGGATGACTCAACATTTATGCAGATCCCCAGTCGGGTTGGTGGGTGGGTTGGCATGGCGTGGCGTGGCATGGCGTGGGCAGTTCAAAACAACACGAACCTGGCCATTTTGCAGGTAGTTCCTTGCTGACACAGAAGCAAGTTGGCGCCAACTGACACTCACTCACACACACACACACACACACTCACACACACACACACACACACACACACACACACACACACACACACACACACACACACACACACACACACACACACACACACACACAGACACACACAAACAGAGGGCGTGATAAAATATGGTCCTGTCAGCTGAGTTGGCTGGCGATCTCCTGCAGGTCTGTCAGTTGTCACCCATCTCGCTGCTTTATTGTGGCAGCCTCTTCCCATCTGTACACTAGCTAGTAGATCTCCCCTGCTCTTCTCTCTCTCTCCTTCTCTTTCTTTCTCTCTTTCTCTCTTTCCCTCTCTCTTTCTTTCTTTCTTTCTTTCTCCAGAAGCCATGTCCCTCTGGGCAAACACTCACCACCGGCTGACTCACACACACCCATGCCTCGGCCAACAATAGACAAAACAAACACATCGATGCCGGCTCTCTTTGTTGTCAGTTGTGAATAATCAGTTGTGTCTTGTTTGCAATGAGTGTTAAGAAACTAATAACTTGTTGGTGTTTCATGTCGTCGTTGTTATGTCTTCTGTCAGGCTACAGTGGACAGGTGTTAGGGCAGAAATGAGAGCCTTGCCTTTGATCTGCTGTGGAGGACTGGCTCTGTGATGACAGACAGAAGTGTGGGTGGTGAACAGTAACCTGTTGGTGTTTTACTTGATTGTTGTTGTAACGTACGTCTCCATTAAGGGGAGAGATGAGAGCCATGTCTTTGATCTGCAGTGGAGGATTGGCTCGGTGATGGGCGAAGTGAGGTGCTGCCGCTGTGGAGGACTTGATGAGAGATGGGGGAGAGATGTGAAGCCTGAGTGTCACTCGTTTAGCAGTCATTGGAGCGGGGCTGAAGGGGGGGGGGGGGGGGCGGGGAGGACACTCCGCTGTGTGTCCAGACGGCCGAGCTGCAGAAAGGGGAGAGGAAGCTGACGTCAGGGGTCTGGGATGCAGCTGTATTTGGCCAGAACCCAGCTGTCCCGCCACCCCCGGCCGCTGCACTAATTGTCCCTTTGGCCAGGGAGTGCGAGACTGTAAACTGTGTGTGTGTGTGTGTGTGTGTGTGTGTGTGTGTGTGACTGTGTGTGTGTGTGTGTGTGTGTGTGTGTGTGTGTGTGTGTGTGTGTGTGTGTGTGTGTGTGTGTGTGTGAAAGGGGGGAGGACTGTGTGTGTTTATGAGTGTGAGAGAGAGGGAATCAGGTGAACAAACGAAGAAATGCGTTCAGAGAACACATTCATGGAGACCAAGCTGAGAGGGTGTTCTACCCTTCCCCCCCACCCACTCCAATGACCTAGACACAGGGATTTCTCCTCTCTCTCTCTCTCTCACTCTCTCTCCCTCGCTCTCTCGCTCTCCCATTCTGTGCCTAATCCCTTTCTCTGACGCACCTTTGATTCATTCTTCGCTCCCTCTTTACTCCTCCCTTCCTCTTTCATTTTCCTGAATAACAAATGTCTCAAAATTGCACCAAGACATCAATCTGATGTGCAGTATGCATATTGCATATGCAAATTTGAGTTAAATTATGACACTTTTGTGAATGTGATGCAGTTCCGAATGCATGGCACTGAGTGTGGATACGTGTCAGTTTATTTGTGTGAAAACAGTGAAAACATTTTCCTTTCTACCACTAAACCACACACACACACACACACACACACACACACACACGTCACACACTTTCTTGAGATATTAACTTGTCATCAGCCATTCAGAACACGAAGGCAATGCCAATTCCCAACGATCTGCCCTGTCAACAAGGCTCCTTTACCATGAATAACGATGTATGGGATTGAGTTTGGCATAAATTTTCCAAGCCGAGAGCTGCGTCGGCAGTCGGATTTCTCTGGGAGTGGGGAAGAGGGGTAGGAGGGGGGTTTATAAACACACAGTGCACAACACTCCCATCTGCCTTGGCTAAAGACGCGTGGAATTGAATTGGATGTGCGTGTGTGCGTGCGTGTGTGTTTATATGTGTGTGTGTGTGTGTGTGTGTGTGTGTGTGTGTGTGTGTGTGTGTGTGGGTGGGTGTGTGTGTGTGTTCGGCGTCACTGAGGTTTGCCACTGATATCTTTAGTTGGGTGGAGTGGCTGGAAAAGTCTCCAAGAGGTGATTTTGATGCCGTGCTAAAACTTCCGGAGAGGTGCCGGTTTTAGGTGACCCGCAGTGACCCGCTTCCGCAGCGTGTGTGTATGTGTGGGTGTGTGTGTGTGTGAGTGCGTCTGTGTGAAGTGATTTGGGTGAGGACTGGAGCCACGGTTCTGGCTGAGGTGCAGGAATAGGCGGATGAGAGGGAACAGCTGCTGCACAGATTTAAAAACAGTGCTGTGCTGTGGGACAGGGATTTTACATGCACTCCTGTGTGAGAGTGTACATGTATGTGTTGTGTACATGCGTGTGTGTGTGTGTGTATGTGTGTCTGTCTCTGTCTGTGTGTGTGTTTGTGTGTGTGTGTGTGTCTGTGTGTGTGTGTGTGTGTTCGTGTGCCCAACTGTCACCCTGTGTATGTACTGTCTCGCCCATGGCGTAATCTTACATGACACCTGTGTGCACGTCAACTCTCTGGGCCCTGGTGCGGTGTGTCAGCGGGACTAAGTCATCTGTCTCCACCATCGGCATGCTGGGAATTTTTTTTAAATGATTCATGGAGCCAACCTGGTGTTCAGATCAACCGCCTTCCCCACAGCCTCTGTATCTCTTTGTGCATAATAAAGTCTTTGTTTTGCTGAGTGGCTCAACATCAAGCGAGCCTGTGTTGTTTGCTGTTTCTCAAGTCTCAGCCTAAATAAGAACAGACTGTTGTGTTTTGAGAGGTGGTGAGGCATTCAACGCTCCCCTCATACATGAAGCGTTAAAGGTTTACGGAGGTTGTGTGGAGGAATTTTCTGTGAATGCCACTTTTGTGACCTTACTGTTTCACTATGTGCAAGACACCTGGTGAGTTATTTTACGATCCGTCAGTGAAATGAAAGTCTGTGAAAAATTGGTCAGCCGTCTTTGCCCCCACTGTTTCCTTTGGGGTGCATTTCTGTAATGAAAGGATTCTGAGTCTATTCCAGCACCACTGCGCTGACTTGAGGGTATATATGAGAGCAAGGACACTTCAAGTACCCTCTTGCTTTCATTTGTTCCAGGGGTTGAATCCAAATGTGTAGAGACTGTGTGTGTGTGTCGTGTGTGGCCTTTGAATTGGTGTGCCGTTGAAGAAACCAGCCTCTACAAACGACATCCACCACAACGTTCTCCTTAAGGTCATCTCGAATCCCTGTTAAAGTACACACTGCATAGATTTTCACTCACACATGACTGACTGCTGCCCGCCATTTAATGGTCAGTTTGTGATTATTGTATAAATCATCATGAGCGCCTAATCTTTGCCATGTGAAAGATATTGTTCCCTCAAATGTATTTCAGCCACCCAGTAGTGTTTCAATGCCGGCATGAGCATGGCTATTCAATTTCTCTCTATCCTTTGGGAGAGCCATTTGGCTGAGTCAAGCTAAAAAAAATGGATATCTCCACAGCTAATCCCTTACGGCCACAGTGTGACTTGGTTATGTGCAGTATAATTCCTTTTTTTTTTCTCATGCCTCCATGTGTTTAGGTTTTTCTTTGGGGGGGGGCCTCACTCGTTTTCCCTCACTGCAAGCTCTCTCCAACTTCTAATCACACTTGGACAGCAGTTGGGTGGGCTTTCGGGTATTACTGGGATGCCGTTTCCAAGGCAGCAGGGGGGCCAGGTCCTTGGTGTGGTGTGCAACAGTTGCGGTTGGGCTAAAGGCTTAGTGTGATCCAGCATGGTAGTCGTGGCAGTCTTGGGTCTGGGTTTTGATATCACTCCCCCGCCCCCTCCGTTCTCTCTCTCTCTCTCTCTCTCTCTCTGTGGGTTTAAGGATTTTTTTAAATATACTGCCAGCCCACAGCTATCTAAATGTAACAGACCAGCGTTCTCTCTCTCTCATCCGAAGATGGTTCCGGGCTCCAGGTTTATACATGAAATAAGAACGTGGCGTTGAAACTGCAAGTTATTTCCTCTTCTCTTGGATATCAGTCAGATGTGTGTAGGAGGAGGATGTCTTATCAAGAACATCTTCTCAACGCAGCCCCCACCTCAGGGACTGTGGTGGTTTGAGAAAGATCGACGTATATAAACCACGACAAACCTGAGAACGTTCAGAGAGGAGATCGACGGGAAGTGGAGATAAAAGGCAAACGAGGAAGGAAGGGGGAAAACACAGATGAAGAACTGTGTGCCTGGGGACAGTGAAGCAGAGGAGGGTGGTTTGTGGTGTGTGTGTGTGTGTGTGTGTGTGTGTGTGTGTGTGTGTGTGTGTGTTTCGTTAAGAAGAAGAGAGACTCAGCCAAGAAGAAGAAAGACTGAGCCATTTGTGTCGGCTGTGCCTGTGGTAGGTAAAACTCATACCTCCTCTCTCCGAGATCAGGAGGGATTTCTTTCCCCGACTCGTTTTCCTCCCAGCCGTGCTGGTCTTGGCCCGCATTGACCCCGAGCCGCTGGCCACCCATCGAGGCGGCCAGATTGGTGTTTAGTACCGCCGTCGAGCAGGCGTATATATCTCAGCAGCCACCTTTTAGCGAGACCGGCCCAAATGTAACGCAAGACTCCTGGAATGCACTGGGGCAGGAACCTCTGGTCATTTCCCAGGCGAGGCAGAGACAGAGGGCCCATAAACAAGATTGCGGTCGGGCCCAAACTCTCTGCGTGGAGCCATGCTTGTGTTTAGACATCTCTGTTTATACATCTCCAGAGTCAGCAGCTCCTCAATCCCTGTCCATGTATAGCAAAAAAACAGAGAGGCAGAGAGAGAGAGAGAGAGAGAAACACCAAAAGAGAAACTTCAGCACAAACGCACAAGCATCACTTTCAAAGCAGGAAGTACACAGGCTGGCTGCTGCAGAGAACTTTATATGACAGTCTTCGTCTGTGGATTTTCTTCCATATTCTATATTCTCTCTGGCTTTGATATGTTAATGAAGTTGGCCCCGTTCCCACATGACCATCTCATGATTTTTTTTCCCTTTGTTGCATATTACACGCTCTGCATCATAGCCTGACACATAGCCTCCATAAGGGATAGGAAATTATAGCTGCATAATTTATGCATGTTCATTAAAATACATGAAAACGCATAACATATTGAATATTACGCTAAGTTAATATGAAGTCGCTCACGGTCCTAATGGTTCTAATTTTAACAATGCTGTGACCTAGATGATGAAATGGCACATCAACAGTTTCAAATTTTCAGCGCAATTTGCTTCTCATCAACTTTTCACCTTTGGTATGTGCTGACAGCTATTGCGAATATTGAAAAAGAATATTTCACCCCCAACCTACAACACTCTCGGGTCTATTAGGAACTTAAAGATTGGTGGAGCTGAGTTGACTCAGTCATTATTAAAAGTTTCAACTTAAGTTTAGAAACGGTTTCCGTCTACGCTTCTCTCACTCTCTCTCTCTCTCTCGCTTTCTCTCTACCTCCCTCTCTTTCTGTGAGATTCCTCTCATGTATGAATTTCTGCCCTTATTTCCTCTGTCCCTGAACTGAGTGGATCAAATGCTTTGAGTCTTTCTTTTGCTGCCACTACCATGAAGCATTCCTTTACTCCACTCTGCTGGAATCCCTCCCTCTTCCTCCCCCCCATCTCTCTCTCTCTTTCTCGTCCCTTTCTCTCTCTTTGGTTGAGAGTCAGCTGACAGAGTTTCTGCATTTCTGCATTGATAAAAAGGCTGAGATGCAGAGTCATTAACAGGGCGAGAGAAGGAAAGAACAAAGAAGGGTGTTGTGAAAAGGGCGAAAGAGAGCGAAGGATAGAGAGAGCGGAAGAGTGGGAGAGATGGGAAGCATTTCTGAAGCTCCTTATGGGCCTTGGCCCAGCTGATTCTCTCCCTTTGTGAGGGCTTCCCCTCCTCTTGCTTACTTCGACTACCCCGCCTGGACACCCCATGTCCTGCTGAGTTGCTATGGGCAACCTGAAGGTAGGCAGAACTTTGAAAACTGGAAAAGTATTCTTCACTGGGTGCCAGTGTAATTGAACTTTTTCTCACTCAATTTTTTTTTCTCACTCTCTTTACCTTTTTTGATTTTTTTTCTGACTCTTCTGTGCCCTGGGTATTTTTGTCTTCTTGGCTGACATCAGTAATACATCAAGTACAGTCCCTCTAAACGGATCAAACATTACTCCTCCTCAAACAAAATGTCAAGAACTCTCAGAGACATGAAGCCTCCGTTGCGTGACGTTTTGTTTTATTTCTTTTTCAGGACCGAACAATTACCAGGCTTCTTTTTTGTCTGCTCAAGTGTGTCTCAATAGAGTGCTTCAAACAAACGCTTCATTGGTCCCTACAATGCGGCCGCATAATTTGCTAAGACTTGTTTGCGCAGCACTCATTTGCACAGCTTTTGCAGTAGGACCCTTTGGTGGTCTTGACAGCTCCTTCTCATCAGGCTTTTCGTGTGTCTTTTGATATGCGCTCTATTGTCTCGTCTCCTGCCAACCAAAATAGAAACCAGCGACTTCGACTTTGTTATTTCACTGTAGATGAGCGGGAGTGGGGTGGCGAAGGGAGGGGGTGGGTAGGCTGGCAAACCGCTGGGTTCCGTGTGTTGTCTGTTGTGGGTTGCCTCTTAAGTGGAGGCGCTCGCTTTTTTTGCTATGTGTGTTTACAGCCACTGTGGCACCTCAGCATGGGCCCCTGCAACCCCCTCCATGTTCTGGCGCACCTACCCGCACCAACACTCCACTTGCTATCTCTATACTGGAGTTACTATGGGGATGACACCACCAGCGGCCAAGAATAGCACACGTCTGTTAACTTATCGGGGGAGGGGGGTTGCAGGGGGGTACGGTGTTGGTGGTGGAGGAGTGTGTGTGTGTGTGGGGGGGTTGGGGGGGGAGTGGGTGGCAATGAAAATAGCTGACTGTGATGACGAGGAGGGAAGTTGGAGGAGTGGGGGGCAGGGGCAGGAGGAGGGTGTCCCACGCAAGGTGAAGTGCGACGGGATAATTACCAAGTCGTTAGCTCCAGCGATGAGCCTGCTGATAGAGTGGGGACGCAGAGACACCATTGCACTAGCGTCAGCAGCATGCTCCTCACTTGACTCACCTTCTTTCTGTCTCCCTTTATTTCACTAACCATCCCCCTATTTTTCTGTCATCATCTCACTCTCTCTCTCTCTCTCTTTCTCTTTCTCTCACTCTATCACTAACATTCTCTCCCTTTCTCACTCTCATTAACACCAATCTCATCCCTTCCAGCTACCAGGATTTCTCCTCTCTCCTCTTCTCTCCTCCTCCTTTCATTCTCTCTCTCCTCTCTCTCTTTCCATCCCATTCTCTCATCTGCCCCTTCTCCATCATTAGCCAGGCTGTTTCCGTGATGAGCACCCATTAGAGGTGCTGCTTTTTCGCTCCGCTCATTTAGCATTCTGCTCAGGCCCCGGCGTTCCCACTGTCCTCTGCTCCCAGCCCCAGCACTCCCATCCATCATCTGACCGAAGGCGACGACATTCCCCGCGATGAGGCGGGCCAAGAGCTGGATCAGAGCAGTTGTCGAAGAAACCGAGGCAACGTTTTTCTGATCCGATTGTTCAATTGAGAAGTGAATAAGGCCATTGTCGAACGAAAAGGTCGTCGCAAGGAGCCAAGACAAGCCATCTGTCATTTGTCAGTGTTCAAGCTCGGAATGGGAAGGAGGACAGACCGTCGCTTATGTTTTCCTCAGAAGCCATAACTGGTTTTTATCAGGGAGCTGCGACATGACAAGCAACACATTTTCATTGACCGTTATGACAAAGTGCGATTTAAGCACCTTCATAACTCCACCGCCGGCTTGGTTCATCTAATGCATTCCTCTTTGGGCATTACAGCCGTGATTGATCTTAGCCGGGAGGGGCAGGTGGAAGTTGGTAAATGTGCGAGTCGGCCCATAATGAGTTGCTTCATCAGTGCCAAGCGTACGTGGTTTGGTGACAATGTCATCTCACGCCGTGCCAGTGTCACGTGCACCGGGGCTGCGAATAAGGAAAAAGTGGCGGACCGATGCACTTGAAGACAAGGCAGCCGGCGTAATTTATGGCAGCCAAGAAAGAGATTAATTTTCAGGCAAATGTATATACGTGCCATGGCGCCGAGACCACGGACGCGTGTGATGTGAATCCCAATGTGAGCAATCTCCGATCGGCAATGAGAGAAGAAATGCCCATTTCCCTCTCCAACCAACAGATGCACCATAAAAGCTTGCATATTATTAAATTACACACGGTGTGTGCTTAATCAGTGTCAGCCATACATCTGATTTACTGGGAGTACATTCGGTTGGATGTGTCACACATATCCGTTCTGTAATTCGTGGCATGAATGCAAATATTCAGGGCATTTTAAAACAGCTTCAGTTGCTTTTCTCTCTTTTTTGGTGGTGTGCTCAGATATCTTTTTTTTTAGGTCAGCAGAGGACACAAACAGTTGACCATGTTTGCCTCGGTGTGGCCATGTGTACCACTGTCCACCCATGCATGGTATGGCTTTGTGTGTTTGCACTGATCTCCATGGAGCTTCCCCATGGTAGCGATAGGGCACACCTTCTGACAAGAGCAGATAAGCGCGGGCTGGGAGTCGCTGGCCGGAACAGGGGCCAGAGGCGCTTACTGGGCAGTGAAACCCCCCCCCCCTTCGTCCCACTCCAGCCTCCACCCACTCCTCCACCACCACCACCGCCACCACCCACTCTCTCAGCGATGGACAGTTTAATGGCTAACAGTGTGCTAAGAGCCCGATAATGAGTGTGCTAAGGAAGCACTCTGGAGCTGGGACCGTTGATAGCGCTCAGGTTTGGCCTCTCAGGGCTCAGCAGCGGCGGCAAATCGTCTCATTATGGGATGGGGTGGGTGGAGGGCTGGGTGCGGGGGGCCTGTAACCCCTTACCTTCGTCCGCCCCACACACTCACACACTCGCTATTCTGAATTCAAGAGCAGCTGAGAGCTCTACAGGCCCGCTGAGATCATCTGTAGGAGTCATCGAATCGCTCCCCTCCAAATAGCACACTTCCACCTTCATTTCTTTCCATGGAGAAGCCGGGGTTACCGTTCTCATTTCTCCAATAAATGGGCAGTATTTACCGGCCCTTTTGCTGTAGTAAACATGTGTGCATCATGCTCAGCGACTTGGAAATAGATGCGTTCAGCAAACTGCCACACATTCTGCTGGCAGCCAGTCTTCTGGCTTGATCCTGCCGACCCCCATTCACTCTGAAGGCATTAAAACGGGCAAGGAGAAGGACATTTTTGCATGAGCCTGCATATAAATTACAGTGAGGCATATTTAGGCTAGTACTGTCTCAGCGTGCATGCCTGTGTGTGTGTGTGTGTGTGTTTGAGCATGCATGTTTATGTGTACGTATATGTGTGTGTATATGCGTGTGTGTCTGTGTGGGTGTGTGTGTTTGTGCATGCGTGTGTGTGGTGTGTGTGTGTGTGTATGCGTGTGTGTGTGTGTTGAGGATTATGATTGAGTGAGAGAGGGATGGGCTCCAGTTGGATGGCATGTACGGCAGCAGACCCTCTATCTCCCCCAGGGGGAATGTGCACAGGGGCTGTAAAGACCTGTAATTGCTGCTGGAAGTCTCCAGAAGCCTCCATATAGTCTGGCCTCCCTCTGCCTCAGTCCTTCTCTCTGACTCCTACTTCCTCTCCTTTACCCTCTTTCTTTCTCTCGCTCTCTCTCTCCGTCACCTCTCTACCTCTCCCTCTCTCTTTCGAAGCACTCTGCTAAAAAAGAGTCGTCATCCATTATTCAGTTTGTCCCAAGGAGCAGAATGCTGGAGAACAAGAAAAGACCAAGAAAAGGAGGGAGAGAAATCTAGAAGATTGTGAAAGTGAAAAATATATCCTACACATTCGAAGCTCGCATTTCTCCTGCTCTCTCTCTCTTTCTCTCTTTCTCTCTTTCTCTCTTTCTCTCTCTCTCCTCCTCTTTCTTATGTTACATCCGTGTCTTTAAGGTCCCATCCTTACAGTAGCTCTTGAATAACAGTTCTAGAATCACATTACCTACCCAACCCCCTCTCATCTTTCGTTCTCTTAGTGGATATATATATATATATATATATACAGTGTGTTAGCCAGGTTGATTTATGTGGCGCAAAAGCGTCATTGACTAATGAGGAGAAACATTGATATGACTCATTTTAAGAATTAATGCGACCTTTCCAGGCCTACAGTTTCCATGAGAGAGAGAGAGAAAGAGAGAGAGAGAGAGGGAAGGGAGAGAGGAAGAGCGTGAAAGAGAAAGATGAAAAGAACAAAGCCCAAATGAAATGTCAAAGGTTTCATGGGGGGAGTGTGACAGACTTATTATTTCAAAAGGCTCACACCCCTCACAGTCAAGAGCAGCCACGGTGCCACTGCTCTTGCTTAGGGATTCTTGTCATTCTTGCAGACTTTAGCGAGAGCCGGTGTAATCAGAGGTGACCGAGCTATTCCTCCTTACTTGTTCCACTGCACTGTTTAAAATGTACGACTGGAGGACCCCATATTCCAATTTGTTGTGTGTATCTGTGTTTGTGTGTGTGTGTGTGTGTGTGTGTGTGTGTGTGTGTGTGTGTGTGTGTGTGAGTGTGTATGTCTGTGGGTATGTTCGTACATTCCCCTCAGGGACTCATAACTCCCAATGCATTTATCCAGCAGTCGAGGGATATGTGTTTGCCCGTTATGAACAATCACTCTCTTTGTTTCACTGTGGTTACATTAGAGTGTAGGGGTCCAGCGGCAGGCAGGCGGGAAGAGGGAGAAATGAGAGACGGGGAAGGCGCGGAACGCCCTCGACTACGCTTATTTCCCCTGTGTTCCTAGGTCTGATTTGAGCAAAAACACACCCTATCTCGGCGCATTACTGCGCCAGCCCAAAAAGAGTTGAAAAAAAAGAATACGATTTGATTGTTTCCTCTGCAGCAGCGGCCGTTTGGGAGATTGGAACGACTAGGTTTGCGTTGCTCCGTAGCTACCCGTTAAGACCCGAACGGGAAGCCAAAGTATGCTGATGACAAGACCAGATGCTGTGCAGGAGGACTTGCGGTAGGAGGTGTGGTTGTATATAAGTTC
>NW_027468598.1:16040095-16230095 GCF_046254945.1 Alosa pseudoharengus | reverse complement strand
TGTGCTAGCGAAGGGGAAGGTCAGTGTCTCAGAGCATCTTTGTCCGGCACGGTGCTGCAGGGCCGCAGGGCCAGGGGGCTGCAGCGGGACTCTGTTGAGCACTGGTCGCTGGGGAAATGGGGTGGCTAATCTTCAGAGGGGCAGGACAGAGGAGGTCATGATGAGCCGGCCCTCCACCCAGAGCCACAGCTAATCATCCCTCCAAATGAAAGACTTCTGGGAAGGGCGGCAGGGGCAGGGGCGGGGGAGGGGGCGGGGGTGTTAGTGGTGTGAGTTACACTGGCTGGGTTCCCACTCATCTTCTCACGACACTCATACAAGGCAGGCACACACACACACACACACACACACACATACACATACACACACACACACACACACACACACACACACACACATACACATACACATACACACACACACACACACACACACACACACAAAAAAACACATACACACATGCACACACATACGCATACACACTCTTACTCTCAGTGAAAGGCTAAACTGCACACACACAAATACACACACACACGTACAGACAATATTCCCATTCAGAGGATGGCAGAGATACACACAAGCGCACACACACACACACACACACACACACACACACACACACACACACACACGATTCCTCTTTCTCTCTTCTCCTTGTTCTCTCCCTCCCTCCCTCTCTTTCCAGCGACAGAGGAAAGAATGCATTTAGAGGAATGAGGTAATTGTTGGGCACGACAAGCCCGGCAGATCTGAATTAAATGTCAACGCCTTCGGAACGCCGCATTCACCTCCACGTCTCCTCCAAGCGCATGGGCGATAAATGATGTCGTGACCTGCCAGCCGTTAAAGGTCAAGCGGACAGTGGCCCCCGTGCGTATTACACACGTCACGTAGACAAGACAGCCTGCCCGCAGCTGTTTAAATCACTGCAATTTTCTTTGTAGCCCCGTGGCCACACACCCCCTCCCCCATCCCCCCTTCATCCCTCTCCTCCACAGATAAGTAATTCATAACTGGATTTGACGCTTAGTGCACACAAAATGAAAGTTTTCCCCGACCAGACCGGTTAGCTCTCATCTGAAATGATAGCGACATTACACAGGCACTTATACAGGCACGACGTGACTGCTTGTTCGCATGTCCAATATTGTTTTGATCCGTGCTCTGAGAAAATGGATGTGGTATAAAGTGGCGAGGATGTCATAGCCTGGGGGTATTTTGGGTGGGTGGGTGGGGGGAGGGGGGTATTTCTCTCACACTCCCACCCTGCGGAAAGTAAAGCCTCCCTTCCCATCCAACAACATGCCCGCTGAGAAGCAATAAAGACAAGCATCACTGCCGTAACTGTGCATGTCCTCTGAAGCACTCTCTATCTCTACAATCGTTCAGCCTTTCATCGCCTTCTAGACCCTTTGGAAAGGTTCCGCTAAAAAATGCTTCATTGATAGCTCCCTGATAGATCTCTTGTCAGGTCCTCCCTAACTAGAGACGAGCTGCACAAGACCCTTATGGTGGTGCGTACGTTTGTTGAACGTGAAGCATATGTGGTCTTAACATTGGCATAAAGCATGAAAACAAACATAACATGTTATACAGACGGTGGCGTTAAAACAAATTGATGTCAGTGAAGGAGAACAGGAACATTTCTTGTCGTCCTTGAAGCTGTGCCAGCAGCTACTGACGTTGGTCACACACAGTCTTAAATCAAGGTAAGGGACACATAAATCTTACTATAAATCTACCTCGGCACTCTTCGTTTGGGGAGGGTTTTTGCACAGTTCAGTTAATCTGGGAGCATGGAGGAGTGCGTGTCTCCATTCAAGTAGATAGTCAGATTGTCTTGCTCTAGATATTTTGTAAGCGCAGGAGTTTGGACGTAGGTGGCTGGCTAGCGGCTGCGGAGCGTCCTTTTCAAGTATTTGTTCACACCTACCGCACACATGCAGGCAGAGACGCTCATGTGCACTTAAATCGCCGTGTTAATTGAACCATGTCTACCATCCTGTCTGAAACAGCCTGCCAGACGAGGGGCTTCCAACTCTCTCTCTCTCTCTCTCTCTCTCTCTCTCTCTCTCTCTCTCTCTCTCTCTCTCTCTCTCTCTCTCTCTCTCTCTCTCTCTCTTTTGCTCTCTCTCCCCCTCTTGCTCTCGTCCTCTGAGTCCCTCATTCTGTCTCTTTTCCTCTGACTCCCTCTCTCTCTCTCTCTCTCTCTCTCTCTCTCTCTCTCCCTCTCTCTCCCTCCCTCCCTCCCTCACTCTCATTTTGCTTCAGGCTTTCCAACACACTTCTGTAGCTTGTTCACTTAAACACACATGAATACACACTCATGCCAGACAGCTTGTGAGCTGGCAAGATTGGAGGGAGTGCGGTGACACTCGGCTATCTCTCCCTCTATCTTCCAGGACGAAATGCACTGGGAGGGGGGGGGGAGAGACGGAGCGAGAGAGTGAGGGAGGGATGGAGTGAGTGAAAGCACAGGAGAGAGGGAAAAAGGACTTGTGCTCGTGCCCACAGAGAGAGAGAGACCAGATGGACCGATTCTAAATGAGGCTCCCGAGTTATAAATATGGCGGGAAAAACATACGGAAGGAAGCGTGAAAGCTGGAAAAAGAGCAACGCAGACGGCGACGTGCGCACACACGTGGGCCAACCACTGTGGCCGCCGAGCAAAAGCCAGACATTCCTCCACACTTCGCATTTCGTCTCCGATGTCAAGCGTGAAAACAGCCTTAAAAAAAAGAGAATAAAAACAAATAAAAGAGAGGGAAAAAAACAGCGTGTTAAAAAAAGCATGCGCTGACTGTTTTTAGCGTCCGTTACCGTGGCTACTTCCAAAGGCCAGACGGCAACACCAGCGTTATTCAACACTGTGTCTCACTCCAGAGAGGCAACAACAAGCTCATTGGATGGAAAAGAATGAAGAGAAGAGAGGAGAGAAGTGAGTAGAAGAGGAGGAGGAGGAGGAGGAGGAGGAGGCCAGTGGGGGAGGGGAGTAGAGAGGAGACGGGACGGGGGTTGAGTTGAGGTGAGGTGCGGAGCGGTGCGTTGCGCGCCCACGTGGCGGTGATTGAGTGCCGAATAGACACCCAAGGGCGGGCCATGTTATTGCTTTTGTTGAGCTTATCAGCAGATGAAATCTCTTTAATGAAACGAATCGTTTTTCACCGGCCCAGAGAAGAGGTCTCCTCCTCGCGGCAGCGGCCCCCTCAATGTGGTCGGTCGGCGGAAGTGGCAACCGATCGTGGGTGGGTGAGTGTGTGTTTGGGGGGGTGGGGGGGCTGGTGAAGATCAATTATGGCGTCAGGAGAGAAGCAGTAAAAAGACATGTAATGCAGAGACTACAGGGTCCCCTGAGAGGGGGGGGGGTGCATTTAATTCATCACTCGCCCTGCTGCGCCCCGATTTATCACCGACACATTAAGAACCGTCATCACTCAACCATGCTCAGGGTCCTCACCAAACTCCAAACACACACACACGCTCCACAGACTCACACAAGGGAAGAGGGAAGAGCTTATAACACACGTTATAGCCACATACAGGCACACATATACTACTTCAGTATCCGGTCACACAGGTTAGGTAAACAACAATGCATGTTGGTGTCACACACGTGTAAACACAAAGCATGTCTGTATACATTTGGACGTGCTCATGCACAAAAACCTCTTGTTTACCCGACGTCAGAGATGAGCAGGATCTCGCTCACGTAATCTCCCCCTGCTCATTTATGCACACGTGCACACACCTTACTAAGCTCAAACAAACTTTCACAAAGACTATCAACATGGGCCCAAATTTACACATACACAGATACAAACACACACACACACACAAACACACACTGAAACACGCTTAAAGCATTTTACACACATGTACCACAGGAGACTGCGTGCCTTGCAGAGTCGCTTTAAGCTAGCACTGACAATTCAAAGCATTCTCTCTCACACCCTCTCCCTCCCTCCCTCTCTTTCTTTCTCTCTGTCTGTGTCTCTCTCGCCCTCTCTTTCTCTCTCTCTCTCTCTCTTGTTCTTTCTCTCTTTCTATTTCTCTGTCTGTTTCTCTCTCACTGTGTGTGTGTCTGGGGCTGCTGTTCTCCTTCACACTCTCCCTGCATGACATGAGTGGCTGTGGTCGTGTCAGTTACACCTGCTCATCAGGGATGAGGGAGGGGGAGAGGGAAGGTGGGGTGATTTGTCGTGCCGAGATGAGAGCACTGGCACGCCGAGCACCCTCGCTGGCATGGGGACAGCCGCGTCAGATCTGGAGAGGCTCCCAAATGCCCTGTTCCACACCGCCCACCCCTCCTCCACCCGAGTGCTTTTACTGTAGCTCGAGCGGAGAGGTCTTGTCGGGGGTGTTGGATGTGGAACAACACAAAAGACATAGAAAACGAGGGAAGGAAACGTAGGAGGGGTGATGGATATGATCGCTGTGCTGTGCTGTGTGCTGTGCTGTGCCGTTCGCTTCCTGGTGTCACATCGGCGAGGGAGGAGGGAAGAGGGGCTGGCAGAGACAACAGAGGGGAGAAGAGGAGACCAAGTACAGAGTAGAGAGAGACACCGAGAAGTACAGTCAAAGACAACGAGAGAGCAGAAGAGGTTATGTAAAATACAGAGGTAGAGAGAGAAAGAGAGAGAGAGAGAGGTAGGGGAGAGTGAGAGAGAGAGAGGTAGAGAGAGTGAAAGAGAGAGAGGTAGGGGGAGAGTGAAAGAGAGAGAGAGGTAGAGAGAGAGAGAGGTAGGGGGAGAGTGAAAGGTAGAGAGAGGTAGAGAGAGTGAAAGAGAGAGGTAGGGGGAGAGTGAAAGAGAGAGAGAGGTAGAGAGAGGGTTAGGGGGAGAGTGAAAGGTAGAGAGATGTAGAGAGAGTGAAAGAGAGAGAGAGGTAGGGGGAGAGAGAGGTAGAGAGAGGGTTAGGGGGAGAGTGAAAGAGAGAGAGAGAGAGAGAGAGAGAGAGAGGTAGAGAGAGGGTTAGGGGGAGAGTGAAAGAGAGAGAGAGAGGGTTAGAGGGAGAGTGAATGAGAGCGAGAGCTCCCAGGAGGCACACAGGGCTGGGCGGACTGCGTCCCTGCCATATGGCAGCAGGTAGCGCTGCCAGGGCCCGAGGGGGGCACAGCCTTATGGTGGCAGGAAATGTTCTGACATGGCACAACGTTAAAACAGAGAGACTGGCACCGCAGGCCTGCGGACAGACGGAGACAGAAGAGGAGTGGAGGAGGAGAATGAGTTCAGTGAGAAGGGGAGGGGAGAGGAGGGGGGGGGGGTGCGCTGCAAGGTCGAGTGTGACCTTCAAGTGTAAATTACAACCATCGTAACGTTTCCACTGACCGCTGAGTTTCTTCAGACAAATGGCCTCGCATTTCATTCCCCTCCATCCTCCCCTGCCAACTAACCCCTCATCTTGCCCCAACCCCCCGCGTGGGTGGCATTTTAACCCCCCCCCCCCCCACACACACACACACACACCCACCAGCCTTTGATTTAGAGCCCTCACAAAGAGTCAGGAGCGATAACATCTATTTCCCTCCCCCCTGTCCTCCCCTCCCCCACTACTGTCCACCCCATGCGCTACAAGTATCTTATTGAATTCCGGCACAGGCCGACACGGCTGCGAAATGATGCTGGCAGCTCCTAACCTGGTTAGACACTCCCCCCTCTCAAGCCTCCTCGCCAATCGCCTCCGATAACACACTCGCTCCATCACGAGGCGTGCATGCTGCAATATAATGGTTTAGAGATGGCCGATGAAGCTGGTTATAGCCAGAGGGGGGGGGGGGTTGTTAAAGAAGGTTCTGGAAAGTGTGGAATATTAAGAAGGCCCTGAGGACGGGCTGGGCCCCTTTCGCTGTGGAATGTGCCCTTTAGTCGGGCACCCCGAGAAGCGTGGTGCCATCTGTGCCCAGAGGGGGACGCTAATCCCCCCGCCACCACACTCAGCAGTAATTGGTGCCCACTGCTTGGCAGCACTCCCGAATGCACACACACACACACACACACACACACATTCGCACACACACACACACACACACACACACACACACACACACGTACACACACACACACACACACACATTCACTCACACACACAAATGCACAAATACATACTCACCCCCACACACACACACACCCACACACACATACATTCTCTCTATCTCTCCCTCCTTTTCTTTTCGTTCGCCCATAACTCTCCCTGATCTCTCCTCAACAGTCTTTTTTCTTTCTGTCATTCCTCTTTCTGTTTCTAGCGCATTTGTTTTACTCAGCCTCCTTCATCTTTTATGCTGCCAAGCTATCGATTGGAAAAAAGGGACAAAAACACTGTAATAAGGTTGTAAACCTCGATCTACTTCCTGTCTTTGAAGTTTCAGAGCATCTCCCCCTCCCCGCCTCTCATGTTTTCCATTGGCATTTGCCAGCCTGTGTCTCTGGCTGGTCCGTAGGAGGGCACGTTGGTAGCCTGGCACAGGTGCTAGAGTCAGTGCATGCCCACAGAGGACGCTGCCTGGATTTTGTTTGTTTGCTGTTTGTTTTGTCTTATTTGCTATGCCACTGTGAGTGGGTTTTTCTGTGTGCGTGTGTGTGTGTGTGTGTGTGTGTGTCTGTGTGTTTATGTGTGTGTGTGTGTGTGTATGCTATGCTTGTCCTCAGGAGAGGAAGCATGTCCCGTTTGAAAGGGGGGAAGTGGTTTGGCCCCCCTGCTGAGGGAAATCCTATTTTTGCTCTTGGCTCGTCAACACAAGTAAACACGGCGCTCAGGAAAACACAGCGCGGAAAGGTTCGCGCCGCAAGCATCGCTCGACAGCTGGACTCCATTTTAGATTGATACCTAGTGGCGACACGCTTCCAATGTCCGGCCACGCTTGACCCAGGACCGACCGAGGCCATATCCGTCCGTCCAGCTGTTTTTTTTTCTGCCACCCTGGCACATCTTGATGGCGCCAAACATCTTGACCTGTTCTTTTTCAGCAGCCTACAGTCCCAACAGTGCTATTTAGTCCAATCATGTAATCACACGCGTCCTAGTTTTCTTCCCCCCCTCCCCCCCCCGCTCTGTTGTTTCTCTCTCCTTCAGCACCCTGTTTTTCCCCCGTCTACATATCTGCCTCTCTTGCGTCGAGGCGAGACTTCCCCTTGCCCTCATTCCTTGCTTTGCCCCTGCTTGAGTTACAGTGCGTGATCAAAGACTCCTCTTTTCCCTTGGCGTGGTGAAGGATAACTGAAGGAAGCTTGCGGATATAAATGTGATTCCTCTTGGGGGTGGGGGTGGGGTGCATTTGAAACGCCTCGTGGGTAGAGTTCAGTGTTTCTCTCTCTCTCTATTCTGTGTTATCCACAACTTATTCTCCTCGCACTGAAGAAAAGAAGCACGGAATTAGACCCACAGGTCCGTGTCGTCTACAGATAAACTTTGCCAAAATCGCTGCCATTTGTAAAGCTCCTGTCGTGGAATAGCGAACAAGACAGGGGAAAAATGGCTTTGTCTCAACGAAAGCGGCACACCAACAATAAAGAGTGTTAAGTACCAGAAGAAATGTCTCTTGTGGCTGTACCTATTTCCTGTGACTAATCACCACATCATCTTTGCAACTTCGAAGACCAGCTCAGCCAGCTTTTTGATGGCCTCAGTTCATCAAATTGAAAAAAAAATACATTGACTTTAAAAAGATACATTGAGTTTAAAGTCACACCTGCAGTTATGCTCGGCAACAGCAGTTATCTGGAAGCAGGAAGTGTTGGCTTGTACCTCAGCGTTGGGGTGCAGCCATACACCCTATACCCCCTCAACCAATTCATCGTCTGATTTATTGGGGGGGTGCTGCACTCGAGTGGGACAGGCCCCCTCCCCTCCACACACACAAACACACACACACACACAAATACACACACACACACACACAGAGATACACACACACACACACACCTCCACCCCTCCACTCTCTCTGCAAGTGGCTTTTATTAAACTGGCTGAAGTGTGTGTAAAGTGCCTCCCGGTGGAATGATTCATGGGCCGCTCACGGGGGAGCCTCGTGTGCCCCGCTGCGTAACTTATGAACCATTAGAGTGGCCCGCGCTCCTTTTCAACAAGGTGTCCCCCAGCCTTCAGGTGCTCATTCATCTCCACATTGATTTTAACCAAGGCTGGGGTGGGGGTGGGAGCGAGAGGGGTTGGGGTTGGGCATTAGTGGAGGGTGGGTAAGGGGTCAAGTCCACAATATCTTAGGCCTGAAATGGACTGCCGGAGCGCAGCTAACTGGAATCTTACTTATAATATTTACGATGCGCACGGAGAGTAGGCAGCCCTTTTTATAAACGCAGAGCGGTGCTCATCCGTCGATGACAGATTGCTTGAGGGGTCTCGGGGGGGGGGGGCGTCGAGAGGGAAAGAAAAAAGAGAGAAAAAAATGAGGGAAATTGAAAAAAAAATCAACAGCAAAGAGAAAAGGTGGCAATTTCGCCCCCCCCTCCCTCCTAACCTCTCCCTCCTTCATCTCTCACTTCTTTAGCTGCGTTCGATTTTTTTTTATGCAGCGGTTTCATTTCAGAGGAGAGAAAGCCTCAATAAGCCATGTTTAAGAAAGCATGCACACACACACACACACACACGCACCGCTGTGCCTACAAAGAGAAACTAACACCACCACCACTACCACCACCACCTTTCACACCAACCTCACCCCATAATAAAATATACAGCCGTCTATCTCTGGTGTAGGGCTGATGGGCTCGCCTCGCGTGCTGAAGCAGTTTGGGCCAGGGTGACATTGAGATAAATGTGGAGAAGAGGAGTGTCTGTTCCCCCTCACCCCTCTCCAACGACAAGGAGGCGGCTATATTCCCACAGATGGGCAGGAAGGGTGGGTGGGTGGGTGGACTAATGATTGCGTGGCATACTAATGAGACACTTTTTTATTTTGAGTGGGAGGATGGGAGGAGAGGTAGAGACACATGCTGGCAGATATGAAGGTGGGAATTTTCCTTTGTGGCCCGGAGAGTTATGGCAGGTGGTAGGAAAGAGAGATCGAGAGAGAGAGAGAGTGGGAATGAGAAAGAGATAGATTGATAGAGAGGGAAGGGGAGGGGAAGTGTACTGAACTAGGGCGGAGGGGGGAAGTGAGAGAAAACAGTTTTGGTGGATATATATTTTTGCCTTCTCCAGTCCTGGAACTGGCATCCTCATTTGGATGGTTTTATTTATCCAAACTGCTTTTCTGTATGCACAAGAGCTTTTCAGGTTAGGAGGAAACTGATGGTAATCTGCACAATCAGCGAAAAAGGAAATGTTCTGGGTTTTTTTTACCCCACCGCAAGCTACCCTCAGCTTAAGGAAGGCAAACAAGAATGCCTTTTTTTTCTCCCAAGGTGCCTCTCCTCCTTCTCTCACCCCTCTCTCTCTCTCCATCCATCATATTTCTCCTCTTCATTCCTCTCCTCGTCTCCCCTCTCCTCTCCACTCCTAACCAGCACATCCATGTCAATGGAGGCGGCGGGCATGACAGGGCGGGAGGGGTCACGCTCGCTGCTATCCATCAGCATTCAGGCGTTCAGCAGCCCCAGCAGCTCATAGCCACGCTCACTTATCCCGCCAGCGCACTCCCAAATGCCACCATCCATCACCACAGCTCCAGGATTTACTCGGATCGCCGTCCACTCCGGGATCGGTAGCTTGCTGGTGCCGGGCTGCTCTTCACTACCACCTCATCCACATCCCTCTCTCTCTCCCTCCTTCTCTCTCTCTCTCTCTCTCCCTCCTTCTCTCTCCCCTTCCACCCTCACATTGGTTTGGTGTATATCTGTAGATCTAGCTATCGCACCTCTTTCATTTCCATATTCTTTATCTCCCCCTTCTACCCTCTATCTCTCTGCACTCTCTCTCTCTCTCTCTCTCTCTGTTCTCTCTCTCTGTTTTATACCTCTCTGCTTGTAGGTGTGTGTGTTTGTGTGTGTGTGTGGGGGGGGTGCTATTTAATGCTGCCACTCTCCGTCTGCAAAGACGCGGGCGCTGCTTGACTGGGCGCGTGATTAGCGCTGTTGTTTCCGCTGGGCTCGGCGAGCGCTGGAGTGGAAAGGTTGCCTTCTCCATACCTTACTCATATAATGGCCTGCTTTTCATTTCCATTCTCCAGGCAAAAAAGGGGAGCGACACACATACACACACACATATACACACTCACACAAACACAAATGAAAACCCAGGCAGGGACACACCCAAAGAGAACAATGTGCTTTGTTGTTTCGGCCAGTGATCTAGGCGTTGGTCAGTGTCTGGCTCTCATAGAGGCTTTTAATTAGCACTAGTCAAACACTAGTCTAGTTTTGTTTTATCCCTCTCACCCCCCCCCCTTTCTCTCTCTCTCTCTCTCTCTCTCTCTCTCTCTCTCTCTCTCTCTCTCTCTCTTTCTCTCTCTCTCTCTCTCTCTCCTTTTTGGAGGCCCTCGTCTGCAGGATTGGGATCTCCAGCCGGGCTCTCTAGGTGTAGAGTGTAATTTTCTCCTTGGATTCTCACGTTGCATGGCAGGAGCAGCACCATGGCTAAATTGCATCCAGATGTTTGTTTTTCCCTTAACAATGCACATAACATAGAGGTGACATCAGCAGTCATCCTGAACAGAAAGGGGAAGCTCACATCTCCTCGTGTAATGCCCAATGTGAAGTCTAGCACTGTGGTCAGAAACATTTTGGTCGGAATGTGTATAGTATACAAAAGTGCGTGCATGTGTATGTGTGTACAATGTTTTTGTGTGGGGGGTGAATGTGTGCATGTGTACATGTCTATACAGTGTGTGTGTGTGTGTGTGTGTGTGTGTGTGTGTGTGTGTGTGTGTGTGTGTGTGTGTGTGTGTGTGTGTCCACAGTGAAGCAGCCGGAGCTAGCTGATGGATAGTAATGACACATAATTAGTGGTGGAGGTAGGCACAGACAGACAGGAATGCACCACAGCAAACAGCTAAATGTTTTACGGCACTGTCACATTCACCATTTTGGGTCGCTTTCCTCATTTGGCATAACTCACCATGTCACTTAAGCTCTAGAAGACAAGGCCTAATTGCACTTTCCAATCCCCCCCACCCCCATAAATAATTCAGATTTATTCAAATAATGCTCCTGGGCTGTGACTTACAAATGTGACCTAGTGTCAGGCTCAGGCATATTTTTTTTTGCCCCTGCATTTTTGTGTGCAGCCCATGGTCTGCAGTCTTCAGTTGGAGTGTCATGGCAAGTGGTAATGAGCACCTGCATTCCTTAGCATCGGTGTGAATTCCGGCGCTACCTGCAAAGATCAAACCAGGAGCCGCCACCGCTAGTCGGTCATCCGCACCTCGTCATTAGACTTCGTGGCCTTGTGAAGTAGGTTCCTCTGAGCTTGGTGTGGATTGGTTGGGGCACTGTAATGGGGATGTTGTTACGGGGGAAGACAGGGTGGTGTGTGTACCATTCTGAGAGAGCTTTCGAAGGAGCCTGAGGGAGGTTGCATCCTTGTCAGGATCCAACCAGAGTCAGCGGAGGAGAAGAGAGGAGGAGGGGAAAGGAGGAGAAGAGAGCAGGAGGGGAAAGGAGGAGCGTCTCTCGGGTCAATCTGCAGCGGGATTAATTAGGCGCTTGGACGCGTGGTCTCGGAAGTGTTGAGGCAGCAGGCGGGGAGGGGGGTGGGGGGTGGGGGTGGCTGTTACACTGGGGCTAATGAAAGCTTGATCCGAGAATACGGGGAATGCTATGTGTGTGTGTGTGCGTGTGTGTCTGTGTGTGTGTATGTGTCTGTGTGTGTGTGTGTGTGTGTGTGTGTGTGTGTGTGTGTGTGTGTGTGTGTGTGTGTGTGTGCATGATAGAGAGATAGAGAGAGAGATGTGTGTTACGGGGAGGGATGGTGGAGCAGTTACCTCTGCCTGACAGTAAAGAGGTTGATGATGATGCCAGATCTCTGAAGAGGTCCTCCTGAAATTGAAATCACCGTACCACTCTCTTTCCCCTTCTTTCTCTCTCTCTCTCTCTCTCTCTCCTCTCTCTATCCTTCTCTCCCTACTCATTCTGTCTCATCACTGACTTAGAAAACAGTGATATGTTCTGAAGCAGTCTGCTATTATTAGACTCCTGTATTTTCTCTAGCAGTTAAAACTCTCAGCTCTTTGTTTCTCCTCCTCTGCCTGGGTGTGTTTGAACATTCAAAGTAATTATGTGGGCCCCACCAAAAGATTTTGGGGGGTAAATCTCTGAAGCCCTGTCATATGTACCGCCACTGCAAACAATTTCTTTACGTAGTTCGACCATGAAGTGTCCTCGGGTCATGTTTAAGGCTGTTTCTTTGAGAGAGAATGTGTTTGTTTTGTCTTATAGTCTGCTTCGGGACATCACAGCATGAGCTCCCAAATCTCTTTCTCCTTTTCTCTCTTTCTCTCTCACTTCATATCAGAGCTGACCTCTAAAAGGTTTCTGTCACCACTGGCCACATGGCTTGTGGCTTTACACCTTTTTTGTGCAAATCAAAAAAAAATAAGCGGCAGTGGAAAGTTGGTGTAGGGAAGTCCTTAGGTGCAGTAGTGGTGAGCTTTCATCTTGATTTTGTTTTATGTGTATTTGTATTTGTGTGTGTGTGTGTGTGTTGTGTGTGTGTCCTATTTATTCGGTATGGCCTATGGAATGTGATGGTTTTCCATGGACTACCCTTTCATCTGGGGAGAAGCAGGTCCTGTGGCGCAGCATTTGTGCTCCAAACAAATCAAGCCACCAATGCCGTAAGCCCCACAGGAATTCACAGTCGCTGTTCCAACCTGTTTCAGTTTAAACTCAATTCCAGCACACTGCTCTATGAGGCATATTCATTCCGGGCGCCTTCTTTCAGATGGCCCAACTATCTGGTTATCTTTCAGTGATCTTAAGAAGTATTTATTGCCAAATACACATTTCTGCAGGCATTGTGGCATCCGTGCAGTAAAAAAGAAGCTTAGGGAAGCCGAAAGGACTTAGATGATAATAAAAAGCCATGGCTTTTGGGAGAAAAACTTGACTTGGTATGCAGACTTATGGCTACAGCTAAAAGAAGAAAACTCATTGAACACAATGCGGTGCAAACCCTAGGGGTATTGGGAATTTAACGGGATGCCAAGCCTTTACAAGTTATGCAATCCAGCATAGCTATAAAGCTTAGGGCTATCAATTTAAAACAATAAAAACATCTCATTATCCACAGTATGTTTATGAACCATTTTTTTTGCCTTGTCGTGTGGAAGCACACAAACGTACTTGTTAAAAGTCTTCATTTGCTGAGATAAGCAGACATGTTGATTCCCAGAGGTCCAAAGGTCCATTTATCTATCTACCGCTATCTATCTGATGCTTCGTAATGAACTCCTCTCAGCTTCTCCTTCTTTCCTTGCTCAAGTCCTCACACTTAGCAGTGTGCCAAAAGCCATCACTCCGATCGGCGCAGAAGCTAACAGTCACGCTCCAGTAGGACAGGCAAAGGCAAAAACCAGACACAGCCATGCACAGGCCAAGGCGTTGCTTTGGGTTTCACCAGTTCCTGGCTCCACATTCTCAACGTACTCAGACGGCGGGTACAAGCGGCCCAAGGGGAGCACAACCCGGCTGGCTTTTGTCAAAGGAAAGCGAAGTGAATGCTTGCTGCATATGCAATTGTGTTTTTCCTCTTTGCGAAAAGCCCTGCAGTTTGGAGCCCTGTTGAGCTAATGATGAAGCATCTCCTGTGAAGCGATGTCTTATGCAGGCCCTTTCACGCTGACTGGAATACATTTTCACTGATTCAAGAGAGAGGGAGGCAGGATTGATTGTCTGTTGAAAGGCCTAACGTTACCTTCTGCTGGGTCTTATGATTTATCTATTTATTTGTTAATTCCCTCAAGCACTGAGAGCTTTAATGAGAGGCGGAGAGCTCTAATAAGGGGCGGAGAGCTCAGCTGGACGTAGGGATGGGATGAGGCGAATGACCTGTGCGGGGTGGAGGTCCTCTGACATGAACCGCATCAGCATTCATGATGCAGAGGTGCATGGTTAAAACCCCCGACACAGCAAACAGCAGCGAGCTCTGAAGACAACAAACCCTGCAGGTCGGCCATTGTATCAGGAGGACTCTGGAAGCTTCTTGCCATCACGTTTCAAACCAGAGCTACTTGGTTCTTTGTTTTTACACATCGCCTTTGGCAGTTAGTAGGGGGCGGATTCTCCTGACATTATCCTCCTCACTCAGACGAGACGATCTGACGAAAGCCCTGGTGGGGGTCATGGGAAATGCGTGGACCCGCTGCCAAAAACCTTTCCTCAGCAAAATCGACGTCCTTTATAGCGATCGCGCTTTGAACCACCTCTCTTTTGTAAACCTTTCAAGCATCAAGAGGTTTGGTGCTTTTAAGGCAGATGAAATGACTGGCTGAGGAGTAACGTCGGTGCGATAAGGAGGAGTCTTTGCCCATGACTTTTCTCCACTGTGTGGAGGTGTCAATCAAAACTGGGTCATTTCACCACTTTCTTTTTATGTTGTCCTCATGCAACCGATGCTCCCCACAATACACCGTGGCTTCTCTTTCTCTCTGTTTCTCTCAGTATATCTTTCTTTTGTGTTTGGTGGCACCCAACACAGATGTATTTAAAAATGAAATTAGCCTTGTCAAAGAGCCTGCATATTTATTTCTGGGAAGAGCGAGGAAAGTGGAAAGGCGGATGTTTCTCACAGGCCCTCCTTGCATTCCTGTTCCCCCCTCAAAAAACATTCTTTCGTTCCCATCTGACTTTGCCATTTAGCCTACGCTGTGAAGAGAGAGGTGGTGGTCTGGTCATATGCTCAGAGGGCAGGAATCTGCAATGACTGCCTCAGGCCAACCAAAGAAGAGAACAGAGAAGAGAGAGAAGAGAGTAGGAGTGTGATTCTCATGGCTTCTTTACCATACAAATGCAGTACCATATACCATTCAAAGTCTGCTTGCTAGACTTTGCACTAGCAACTCAATTGGCCTTAGTTCTTTTGGCTTGTGTTCTTTTTTTTTGTTCTTTTTTAATCTGGAAGCTGTCAATTAAATCCCACGCAGGCCAGTTGTACCACCTCTGACATTCCAAGATTACAAACTGATGGCTATTATTGTTGCAGCTGTTGTTGCTGTTGCTGTTGCTGGCCCTTCAGTTTCACCAGGAGCCTTTATTTCTCCACAGTCTGCCGAGAATTCAGCGAGCTGAAAGAGTCGTACACCTAGCCAAGACTCTAAATCACTTTGTCAGCGCACTCATTTTACAGTTGTCTGCAATCAGGCGGAAGTTTATTTTCCCACCTTAATTGATGTTTTAATTCATTGCTGGCCCCTACGGCAAACTGGATGATTCATTAAGTATTTGATTAGATAAACCCTGCCATCGAACGCAGAAGCCCCTGACGAGTTACAGGAAGCGGATCGATGCGGACCAGGCAACCCAGCAAGCTCTGCTCACCGGCCCGCCGACAGGAGGCTGTAACTGGGCTGGAGGAGTCATGGAGGTGGGTCGGTGGGGACTGCAGGAACTGACACTGGAACATAGAACAAATTGAGCATGTGTCACCCCGGCCGTGAACACTGGTCCATGGTGGAGGCACTGTCAATATCTGTCTGTCTCAGTGCCATGGCTCCCCCACTGCTTGGAATAGAGCACCATTTTGACACCAAGAGAATAGATGTTTCTGAGAGGCTTTTTTGTGCTTATTCTCTACACAAGAGTGTGTGTGTGGGGGGGGTGTAGTATGTCCACCTTCTTTCTTTTTAACTAGTTCTCTGTGAAACACAAAGCTCGGGGTCAAAGTGATTTGCGTCTTTTTGTTCAGATATTCCCAAGGGGTCGGTTGCACAAGTGTGGGGAATCTCGCTTCTCGGTTCTGATGCAGAGCTTAACAATTCCCTCTGAAATGAAGAAGCATGGTGCACAGTGATATGCTGTTCTTTTGTGTTATTGACCGTGTGATTGGTGGGGGTATGTCTTGGTCATTCTTAACGGGTATCTGGTTACATGTGGCAGGCTACGATGGCTCTATCCCAGTGGGACATAGGCCCACGGGGCAGTGCAGTGTGACCTGACCCCGTAGACTTCTTTGAGGGTGGGGGTCATGTTGTTCTCACAAAATTGATTTGCCAATCTTTAACTCGGAATTCCTCTCTGTCATTTGAGTGTAAAACCATGCGGCTTTCCACCAAAAGAGGCAAGCGCTTTACCCTGTCTGGTTTTAACAAATGGAGGCTGAACGGAGAGGAGTTAAGAGAGAATAAATAATCTGCTGTTTGTATGCCGTCGAACCGTGACCTCCCTTTCCAATTGTGGAAGCTGGAAGCTGACAGCCCATTCCCAGAGCGGTGTGGACAGCTGTTATCAGTATAAATACACATTAGATCTGTTTGAGTCAGATGGGGAGAGAGAAAGAGAGAGAGATAGAGAGAGAGAAAACACCTCGCTAGTCCTCAGAGCCAGAAGAGATTAAACACCCCATGCTTTTGACACACAATCACTCTGATATCCACCATTCAGCTTTCAGGAGGCACCTTCCCACAGCGCCCACCAAAACTTTCCCACCGATTCACGCCTCCCTATCAACCAATTCCTCCACTCCCCTATGTTTCCCTCCCATCCCCCCCACCACCACCACCACTCTTCAACCTTCAGATCCTTTTCATCGGCCTCCCAGAATGCTTTGCATGCTCCCATGGGCTTAGAGAAGAACATTCAACGTCGATAATTGGGAAGGGGCAGAACTCCTCATGGAGATACCTCCTTGATCCAGTTAAAACTGAAAAAGGGGCAATACCCAGTAATAAAAACATTTGGGAATAGGCACAGCACATTGGCGAAGTTGACACTGATTCTTATTGAACGGGTGAGCTTGAATAAAAGGGATTTAACAGCACAGGGAAGCATTGATACAAAAGTTAATTTTCTCAGATAATTATAGGAAAGACAAGCCACGTACAAACTTGTGATTGCTTTTTTTGCATCATGATCATAATCACATATGTAATGGACCAGATGTATTGGATCATGGTTGTCATGGGCTAAAGCTCCTGTTCTTCTCATTTGAATTGCATGGAGGCATTTGAACAAAAAATGGGAATGTTTCCTGACTCCTGATAGGAAAGAAAAAATGAAAATAACAATAAAATGCCCTGAACCAGATTGCTTGAGACCCACGGATTCAGCAGAGTTTAAATAGGATTATGGCGGAGGTCAGAGTTTACATTGTGCATGTGACTAACCTCAGAATTCCAAGGATGCAGCTTAAATAGGCTTTGCTTGATGTTCTTTCCCAACTGCCTTTTTCTATGGGGCGAGAGAGGGAATTAAAAAGCTTTTGTTGTGTCTAGACAACTGCATGCATGAATGCGTCTTTTTCATATCTGAAATGAAAAAATATGAAATATAAAATTTAACCAAGTCTATTTATTATCTGATAAGCAGCCATTGTTTGTTGAGCTGTTGTCAAATAGCACTCCTGATACGTTGATATTCATGCAAAGTCTTGATAGTAGGGTGTTTCAATTTTCTTATCTTTTCACAGTCATTCCCTTTCTCTCTAACTCCCCTGTCTATTGTATCTCCCCTTTCTCTCTCTCTCTCTCTCTCTCTCTCTCTCTCTCTCTCTCTCTGTGTGTCTCTCCCCCTATATAGCCTTCATTCCCTCTCTCTATCTCTGGAGGATAGACAGAGATTGCCTGGCTGGTTTATTCATATCTAACTGCCACTTTGTTTCTCTTTTCCTGCTCAGCTTTATAGGGCTGTCATCTTAGCACCTCTCCTTGCCTCCTCTTTCTCTCTCTCTCTTTCTAACTCTCTCACTCTTTCTCTCCCTCCCTCTCTCTCCTCTCTCTCTCTCTCTCCTCTTTCACCAGTTCTCCAAAAAAGCCTGGGGTCTTCCTTCAAGCAGGGCACCGACCCAAACCATTCAAGTCGCCCCATTCTCTCATCACCCAAAACCTCAGCCAGACCCACTTTCTCTCCTTTCCTTTATTCCTCCCTGCCCTTCCTTTCTTCCCCCTGGGCCCTTTGAATAATAAAACGTGAATGCCTTTGTGTGGGGCGTGGATCCGGGGGCACAGAACTCCTGAATCGGCCATTGATGGGTACGAGGACTGGATGACAAAAGGGCACTCCCACTCCAGCCTTCGGAGGGTTTCACACAGGACAGGCTTTTGGCATTCAGACAGCAGGGGCCCTTGGCAGGGGCCGAGGGGGGAGGGGGCAGCCCCCACCTGGGCCAAACTAGCCCCTGAGCTGGATGAAGATCTCACCTGCCTCACAGCTCAAGCATCCTCCCCGTAAGGGGCCGTAAAAATAGATACTTTCCAGCCACTTGAAATAATAGAGACAATAGAGGACAAGGATCAACAAGCTTAACAGGGATATTGTCACGTTTGAAAGTCCACGTGAAACAATGATTTTTTATGACCCATTTCAGGTCGGGCTGACTAGACGATAAAGTTCATGTAATAGATATTAGTTAATGACGTGTCGTTATTCATGTAATGAAATCGGATTAGCCTAAAATTAGCGGTTAGCGCCGACAGGACATGACGGCCAGCACCGGCACTGGCACCACGTCTGTAATTATAACAACCCATTCAATCACCTGAGGCTTCCAGCAGAAGAAGCAGCCTGAAGTTAACTCCACTACACCCCCCCCCCCCCCCAGCCCCCCCGTCGGGAGAGGCCGCTCTGATTTGTATTCGCAGAGTGTTTGAGGAGTGTTTAATTACTGGTTGGAGCGGCAGGCTCCTGACTCGAGACTGGAGCCGAGTGAATGAACATGGAGTGAGGGAGAGGACAGGAGAGGGAGAGGAGAGGAGAGGAGAGAAGAGGAGAAGAGAGGGAGAGATGGCGAGAGAAGCAATCAGAGAGATCTGAGCGGGAATTAAATGGGGAAAAAAGACTCATTAAGGCAGACGCTGAAAGAGATATCGAACCCCTGCCTAATGGCCAACAGTAATGGAACCTGCACATCAGATGATGGACTGGTTTTACACACGCGCTATTGATGCACATTGAACCCTTTCCTCCTTGGAAAACTCGCTCCAACTTCAGCTGGCCAGACGAGTGCTAGGGAGAGGAGGCAGACGGAGAGCGATCCGCTCAGTCGATCCTCTCCATCCTCTTCACCACCCACTCAGACCATTCTTCTGGACAGCTATCAACCAATCCCCTCCGCCAGGCTGGTTACTATGGAAACCGCCCGAGTTAGCCCACGCGCTAAAGTGGACTGGGGAACGGTAAGCAGCGCAATAACGGAAATTAATGTAGCGTGTACCCAGTACTAACACAGAAAGTATTCCAAAACCGAGCCGTTTTGCTCAATTGGATTTCATCAATTCTGTGCGAGTTAATTTCAAGTGACATGAGTACGCACTTCATGGTAGACAATGGCATTTTAGATTAAAGCTATTGTTGGGAGCTCAGTGTGAAAGTGTGGGGTTGGTTAAGGCCACATAACTGCTTACCAAAGGGTCAAAAGTAGAGGGTTGGTGGATTTATGACACCCAACTTTAATTGCCCTGTTTAGGGTTTTTACTGAAAACCAAAGCACCTCTTTGCAGTTGTCAAACCCTCCCTGAAACAAACACATTTCATCTCAGTGTGGCATTGCTAACGGCGGCGGCTCCGGCTGTTGCCCATTTCGACACTCCTAATTGCAGGCTGATCCGAACGCTGATGGGATCGGAATGACTGACTGGAAGACCTTCAGCTGTGTTGTTTTCGTTGACAGTTGAGCAGATGTGTGAAAACACAACCACATTCAAATGGGGTTCTGGAGTGGTTACATTTTAGCGGTAATGCCTCAAAAACAACCCTCTGCAATATGACCTAATGTCATATCATAATGGAAACTTGAAAACTAGATTAGTCTATTTATTAGAGGCCTATTGCTTCAATAATGTTTGTATAGGCCTAGTGTTATGTATCAAAACGCTGAATAAAGTCAAAAGGTCAAAAAGTGAAAAAAAAAAGTGTGAAGTGATGAACCAGGATTTCTAACTGATGATATATGATCTTCTTCAGAGTTGACAAATAAAGCATGCTCGGCTGGTGTCCCGTGAAAGCATTATCACTTCAGAGTATTTTCTCAAGCCCTTTCAGAGGCACACGGGGCCTGAAGTAGGCTACCAGCGAGGAGGGACTGACGTCCGTGCCAGCACTAGATTGTCCACGTTGGCAGTGTAGGCGAAGCAGTCACAGAAGTGGCCTGGGAAGAAATAAAAAACCTCGCAGCACGCTTCGCTGCCACTGGCCTTGTTCTCACCAGCCCTCCGGCCCCTTGTGCCCCTTCGCCCCCCCCCTCCTTCTGGCATCTTGGCACATAAACATGTGCGCGGTGGCTGTTCCCATTCTTGGTAATCGTCTCCCACCTCCTTGCATGCCACCCTCCCTACCCATCATCACTCACTACCGACCACCACCACCACCACCATCACCTCATATTTTCCATCTCTCAATAACCCACATGAGAAGTGTGGAGGATGGGATTTCTGCAGATTTAAGTATGAGCTATAAAGGCTGCTGAAACGAGCAGGCGCGGAATAAGGCAGCCCGCACGGTATGGCGGCAAAGCATTCATTTCACACTCCTGGTGTGGACGCATTTTTTTTTTCTTTTTTTTCTTGCATGCCTACATATTTTCAAGGGTAGACTGATGCGGCTTTGCTTGCATAACGACATGAGTTTATTTACTGTAAGTGCAAAGCCGCGGAGTGGGTTAGCACGTGCTTAAGACCTACAGTACTGTATATGGTACATGGAACACTGCTGTGGAGACTTAAGCTCAGAGATCTGCTAAGCTTAGCGTGAGGAGTCACCATAAGAAACAAGAAGACTCCGGGGTCATTACATCATAGCATTCCTTTTGGATACATCAGTGTTTTCCCTTGTCCTTGTTTTAGAGCTTGATTTGTTTAACAGATACTTGACTCACACAGATGTCTGCTGTGACAGGTTGACTTTGTTAAACTAATGACTGTTGGGTTTTTTTTTTTGCTGTTAGCCAGTCGACTCCATGAATAAAGCATCTGGATGATGAGGCAGGGGGAAGGACGGATGAAAGTTTTGGCAGGTGACGTCCCATCCTGATGAGCTACCTATCTGCCCTGTCCTTCCTCGCCTCTCTTCTTAGTGTCTGGCACCAGGCGAAAGGGAATGAATGAGTAGGACGTTCTCCTGTGCCATCTGGCTGACTTCCTGGATGCTCTCACTGTCTGTCTCTCACCCTTTCTCCCTTTCCCTCCCTCCCACTCCCTCCCCCTCTTCCTCTCTCTCTCTCTCTCTATTTTGTTGTTCCCTCTCTCCATGTCTCTTTCCCTCTCTCTCCTCCTGTCCCTCTTTTCCTGAAGTTCTGCACAAGGGTACCGAGCCATCCTCCCTTTTGCCTTTGTTTCACTCGCACCGCCCTCAGGCATTTCAGACTGATTACATGCTTCCTTATCTTCCTGGCATTGCTCACAACTTGAAAGAGAATCCATGATTTTGTTTAATATTCAGCATGAATACATTACCGTCACAACATGCGCCCCTCCTAACAGCTACAAATTCAGACTGCAGTCTCGTCTCTCAGCAGATGAACGGATTATATAACAAATCTCCCCCCCCCAAAAAAAAAATGCTGTTTAAAAAAAACCTTTTCTCCTCTCACTCAACAGGAAAGCTACAAGTGGGACGTAGGCAACAGCATTTCAGCCTAGTCACTGAACCCCCCCCCCCCCTCCCCCACCAAGAAAAAGCCCTAGTCCTTTGATGCTGAAGAGTTCCCTCTCTGTATCTTCAGTGCAGAGAACATCCACACATCAAAAACAGACCTCCTCTGAAAGAGCACTGATTTTAGGGAAAGGGTGGATGGCGAAGAAAGGCCTCCGCTACATCAAAAAGCAAGAGATCAACACAAGAAAGAGCAGAATGGACAGGGGGTAGAGGGAGAGAAACGGAGAGAGCAGCGATATTCTCTCCCCTCTGATCCGTTACCCTTAATGAGTCAGGCACGCAGGGAATCCTTCTCAGTGTTCATCAGGAAATGTCAGTGAATCACAGCACATTGATTTTAATCCAAATTGCGGGCTTGAAAAAAAAAAAGGGGGCGACTGGTGTCAAAAGAATGGGCGCCATTCATGGGGAAACGTCAGTGATTTATGTGTATTGATCCGCCGGCACGGGCGAATGCGAGAATACGCTCTGGCCCATAACACAGAGCGCCTGTCTTGAGATATGAGGCGGCGCAAAGTGCACGCAACAGCCAATTTGGGGGGGGGGAGGTTGGCACCATTGTAAAACTAGTTTTAGTTTTTTTGGGGGGGGCGGATGGGGGACACACTGTGGTTAGTGGTGCAGTTGTTGCAACTTGCCAAATCCAAACTGGCTGGTTTTAGGGACCCAGTCAGTAAGCACCAGTCTCAAAGGATTCACAACACTGTGTGCTTTCTAGCCCCCCACCTTTTTCCCCCAGTGAGAAATAGCAGACTCCAAGATAGTCAGCATTAAATCTTCGCCACTGTGCAAACATAATGGGGCCCACACCCCATGATTGCTTCTCGCGCAAATCCTCGGAGAGTTTCAGCGTACCGCGCAAGTTTTGATGCCTCCTCCTCAGACTCCCTCCACAAATAGACATGGTGTGTGGTTATTTATCTATGCCTCATGAACCCCCTGTGGAATTTGGAGAGCGGCATTCATGAATTAGCAGGATAGCAGATCTGTCGCAAAAGCACACACACACACACACACACACACACACTCTTTCTCGCCCGCTCGTGCGTGCTCCGCACCCTCGCTCCGGAAAGCTTGGAGTTTGGAGCTCGGAAAGCTTTGGCTGTGTTCATTATGGCGTGTGGGTGTTTGTAGGGTGGGCTTTTGGATGTTTGTGTTTCTAATGAGCGTGCATTCACAGTCTGAATTCAGGATTTAATGCAAATGAATGCACAGGTGCTGGAAGACGCCATGCTATTACTTTGGCAGATGTAAAATTATGCATGTTAGGATTGGGCCCGTAGCGCTCTTGGGTGGTAACTTGTGTGTGTGCGTGTGTGTGTGTGCGAAGTCAAGTTTAAATGAGTGTGATAGCAATAAATTTATGGTTAAAATGGATAATAATTTAACTTCAAGACTGCTTTTAGTTAGCCATGTAACCCTTCTTGGTTTAAACAAAGACACCCTCCCCTCCCCCAATGGAATGCTAATGTGCTGGTTAAGGACTATCAGGTACACAAGACAAAGGATGCTACCTTGATATAATGTATCTATGTGACATGAAATGTAAATGTATTCATGTTTGGTATCATTCTGATAGTCTCAGTACAAGGTTTGTAATGATTTGATTGTGAGAATGTTTGGAACATTCTATAAGTGATATTTCTGATATATATGATATCTCCCCTCATGCTATTCTGATAAGAATGCATAGGTGTGAAATAGGTGTGTGAGTAGGTGTGTCTGATGCCAACTGGAGAACCAATCATGTGGGCTTGTTCTTGGCGCCATTTTGTTCTTTGTTTAAAGCATTTAAAAGTAACTAAACTGAAATGTTTGTCAGATTTAGATTTTGGATTTTCAGACTAAGGATGTAGAGCGGAAGAGAGGAGGAGTTGGCTACAGGCCAACCTAGGCCTTTCAGGCCTGGGATAGGCCTACATAGACCATAGACCTTTTTTTGTACCCTCTCAGCTTGTAACAGAATAAACCTGATTCCTGAGTTTTTCCTGAAGTTCGCCAGTCTAAGATTAATATTAAGTAATTATTCACCACAATTACTTTCAAGTGCGAGTATGTGTTATCTGTATTTGTGAAAAAGTCATGAAGAGTGTGTGTGTGTGTGTGTGTGTGTGTGTTTTCACATGTATATAGTTGAAAATTGCTTGGGAAATGCACCTAGAGAGAGGGAGGAAGTCAGCAAGTAAAAGACAGTGTGAGAGTGTGCATGTGCATTCGTGAGACAGTGAGTGTGTTTGTCTGTCTGTGTAGGCTAAAAAGCACCCCCTCACCACACACTCACACGCGTGCTGGCCGAGCGCGGTTCCCCGGCAAAGCGACAGTGACGATTAATTCCAGCTCGTTATCTGTGACCGGCTGCAGTAAGGCCGTGCCACTGGCTGACGGGGTAATCAGTCCAAACCCACCCCCACCCCCCACCCCCACCTCGGACAAAAGAGAAAACCCTCTCTCTCTCACACACACACACACAGAGAGACACACACACACACACCCATCCCTTGTGCCCCACTAACTGTTCGTCTCCTCCAGACTGATAGCAGGGCGAGAGGCAAATTGGCGAGGATTAAGCTAATGTGATCGCAAAGCCACTTACCATGGGACCCACAGGCCAGCACTTCTCTGCCTCCAGCTGCAGCTCCCACTCGCCCCAAAGAGCGTGTCTCTCTCTTTTACACACACACACACACACACACACACCCTTGGGGGTTCTGATACCTCTGGCTGCCAGAGACACATAAGGCGCTCCCTTAGATCAACCTCTGCGGTGCTGCAGTGTCATGGCTGTGTGTGTGTGTGTGTGTGTGTGTGTGTGTGAAATGGAGGGGCCAGTATATTGGCCCCAGACGTCGGGCTCCGAGATGTAATGCCGTAATGAAAAAGATGACAGGCATTGCATCAGCATGATGCCAAGCTGGCTAGAGCAGGAGGGATGCTTGCCAGGCAGGGCTCACAGAGGTGGCACGGGCGTGGGTTTGAAGTTATCCATCATCTCGGGCATGTAGAGTCACGGGTTGTTCAAAGTTGAGCTTTGGCTGGGAGATAAACGGCTTTTGTGTGTGTGTATGTGTGTGTGTGTGTGTGTGTGTGTGTGTGTGTGTATAAGGGGGGGTCTGAAATCCAGTCTCGGCTGCTGAAGAGCACACATTGGCCCAAAGGCATTTGCTAGAGCTTTTGCATAATTTACCGTTATGATCTTCACATCTAAAATCTCACCCTCTCTCCCTCTCCTTCTCTTCCTCAGGACTGTTAATCGGTTCTGGATGTGCCCTCTACCCGCTCGGCTGGGACAGTGAGGAGGTCCAGCAGACGTGCGACAACAGATCGGATCAGTTCCAGCTGGGTAAGACCACCACCAACACGGCACCTCACATCAGCAGATAAAAGACCAAAGGTAGTGCAAACTAACACAAAAACAAACCAAGTCAGCCTGAGCCCAAGTGCTCGTGCATCAAACACATCAAGGTAATCAACCGTGATCAAACGTAGAAAGATGAAAGGGATTCTACAAAACGCTAGGAGAAAGACAGACAAAAGGGAAAAAGTAACTTGTTCTCGATCTCTAACTGTAACAAAACTCTTTTCAGGTGCATAGATTAGTGGAAAACAATGACCTCTGCCTCCAGTTATCTTATAGTGTCCAGCAGGAACAAGGACAATGCATGAACACACCTTGGCTTATCATTGTGCTGAAGTATTACAATGGTGTCCTCCAATGTTCAGTCAATTCCCTCTCATGAGAGAGAAAGGCCTTGTGCTTCAGGCGAGCAGATCTTATTATAATGGAAACACATCATGTGATACGCGGGTCCTTCACCTGCTGCTGGGCCCCTGGGCTGGACCAGACAACATTAGTGGTGACATCTGAAGGACGGGCTGACAGCATTATAATATGTGTCAGTGGAATTCAGTTGAGAACTGTGAAGAATCACACAGATAAACATATCAGCCGTTATTTTTTTTTTTTCAGACACGGGGGAGCTGTCTATCTTTTGTGGACACTTTCACAAACTGTCAAAATGTGTTTTTATACCGTAATATTTTTTGTTCAGCCCAGTGAGAACACAATTAATAAGAAAACCTCTTGCACAACTGTTATTGTCTTATTGAAAACTAAGTGCAGGATAGGTACACACAGGCCTATGCATACACACATCAGTGTGTGTGTGTGTGTGCGTGCGTGCGTGCATCTGTATGTGTGTGTGTGTGCGTGTATGTGTGCACGTTCACCTTTGAGTTTAACATGTGTGCTGCAGATGGGTCTGTGTATGTGTGTGTTGCCACAGAAATCCATAAATAGGAAATAAAAACAGAGCGTGAGCATGAACCTGTGTGTACACATGGGTCTGCATATCTGCAGGTGTGTGCATAAAACGTGTGTGTGGAACGTGTGTGTGTGTGTGTCTGGGTGGAATAAGTCTTACAAAGGAAGCTCTGCCATGCTCTGATGTTCGGCTCACATCTTTGGGAAGCGCTTTGATCTTTTTCTGTGCTCAACCCCAGGGATATAGATCCCAGAGGTGCTACGCACGCCACTGCAGCCCCTTGTTTCTCTGCTTCTCATCATCTTCATCACCACCATCATCATCATCGTCATCGTCATCATCATCTTAGTCTTGTCTGTACTTTCATGCATACAACCAGGAGGGAAACAAGACATTTTGCCCTATGATTGTTATTTGTGGCACAGCAAGATATGAAGGCATCCGTCTTTTTTTCATAGATCTGTTACGTTGCCAAAGGAATGAAAGCAGTGTTTTAAATATTCAAAAGAAACGGTTCTCTGAAAATAAAGTAGTTATATCATTTTAAGGAAGAAAATCAGGGGAGGGAGTATCTCCAGTTTATCATCCTTTATTTAGTGTATCATTAACAGTGCAGTTTTGACAGGGGTTACGACTTCACATATCCTATTTGGAGGGAGGAAAATAGTCCTTCATGAAAGGTGATTTATTTCCGGCAACACTTTTCATTTTTGTATTTATTCATTCCGTTCAACCTCCCGCATACATAAGAAATGTATTTTCTCGGCAGAATTTTTCTTGCTTTTGGGTCCCTTGCCAGTGCACGGACAGACTCTATCTCTCATCCCGGCCCACTGAGCACTGTGCAGCTATGACAAATATTGGCTCCTTTACCAGCATCATACACACTCCTTCTACAAAGAACTCCTTAGCCAGTTTTCTCAAGCTTAACAGTTAACTAAAAAGGGTCAGCAAATGTCAGTCCATCCCTCTGCGGACATCAGAACAGGGGCATTACCATTCAGCTTGAAGCCCCAGAGAACAGCTGTAATTGCTAGCCTGGATGTTAGCGTGAGTGCAAAGAACCATCAGGGAAAGATCTGACTGGCTTGTCATTTTTTTCTTGGAGCCAGACTGCTGGATACGCAGTTACGACAAACCCGTTGGGGACTGTGTGTGTGGTAATTTGGTGCAAGTACAAAAGCTAGAACAGCATTAATACTTTCTGTTTGTTAAGTTTTTGTTCGTTTCATCCATTGCATTGCTGGGTTTGTTAGTGTCTCCATATAGTCTCACAGCTGAAAGCTGGAAGCCTCACCCCAAGTAAATTCCATGTCAAGATTCTCTTTGAAAACTGTGTGTATATTCTCATTCCTCTCATAGTGGCAGTGGTGCAGTGAGTTGAAAACTAAGCTCTGTCTTCTCTCTCACTCTCTCTCTCTCTCACATTCCTTCTCCCTTTGGGAAGAAAAGAAGTGACAAATTTAGCGTATGTGTGCGAACCTCCAGGACTGTAAACATATGTTATGCTTTGTTGAGTAACGCACGTCAACTCTGCAGTCCATCTCTTCCAGCGAGCCAGTTTTGTTTTGTTTAGTGACATCTGCCAAGGATAGACATGTCTAACACGAGGCAGAGAAAACCCAGAGCCCTGGAAGAAAATTCAGAAAAAGTTCACCTTGTGTTTATGTTTGTGAGTGTGTGTGTGTGTGTGTCTGTGTGTCTGTGTGTGAGTGCATGCATGCATGAGTGTGTGTGTGTGTGTGTGTGTGTGTGTGTGTGTGTGTGTGTGTGTGTGTGTGTGGGTGTGTGTGTGTGTGTGTGTATGTGTGCGTGTGCGTGTGCGTGTGCGTGTGCGTGTGTGTGTGTGTAAGCATGTGTGTAGGTATGCATTTGTGTGCACTATGTATCTTCTATCCCAATGGAACTTGCATTACCATGAAACCAGTTACTCCAGCGGAAGCTGTGGCAATTTCCCATTCAGTCATAAATTTACCTGCATACAATGCAGCAGGCATATAAATTCCCCACAATGCATTTAGCTCGCAGAGCTGTCTAATGCCACCATGCATACATCCATACGTCCCGCACATGTACTGATATTACATACATGCCCACGCCACAGCGGGAAAGGGCAGGTTTTTGATGAAATATAGATTCTGCCACACTTTATAATCCATATAAAATGAATCATGAATCTAAGCTCTCCCCCCCCCCCCTCTCTCTCTCGCTCTCTCTCCAGGTTCCTGTCAGATTGGCTGGGCGTACTACTGCACGGGCGCGGGGGCGGCGTCTGCCATGCTGCTGTGTACCTGGCTGGCCTGCTTTGCTGGGAAGAAGCAGAAGCAGTACCCGTACTAGAGCAACAAGCCGAGGAGACAGAGAGAGTGAGAGAGAGAGAGGGACAGAGAGGAGAGAGAGAGAGAGAGGGACAGAGAGAGAGAGAGAGAGAGAGAGAGAGGGGGGCTGTGAAGTGACAAAACACAGCCACGGGCGCTGAGGCAGAGCAAGCAAGCACGAGAGGCACAAGTCAAAAAGTGTGTGTGTGTGTGTGTGTGTGTGTGTGTGTGTCTGCCTGTCTCTTTTTGTTTTGGAGAAAAGCTGTGTGTCAGACAGAGGAATTGAGAGTTAAAAAAACAGAAGGTTTGTGTGTGTGTGTATGTGTGTTTGTCTGTTTGTTGTATAAATCAGGGACACACACTAAAGGCAAGATCCTGCACATGCCCTGACAGTCACAGGGCTCCTCACGTACGATGACGCCTGGGCCTCCTACGACTATGAGAAGGAGCGCAGCACAGCTACACAACAATTGTGTCGTCTGAACAGACTGGCTTCTAAAGCAGTTCGACTTTAAGGACAACCACTTCAACAACAAACAAAAAAAAAGAAAAAAGTTAAAGGACCAATATTTTTTCTTTCTGTATCACTGTCAAGTAACTCTTTTTGAATTAGAGCTTTTTCTTTTGACTTTCATCTTGCTGGTTGGTGACGTTCTAGTGGTAGTGTGCCCTGTGACAAAGAGAAAAGAAAACTGACTTTGTTGTTGTTGTGGAGTGCCCCCCCCCCCCCTACACACTTTATATACCCTACACATATATTTTATTTTTAGCATATATCTGCCTTACGTGCATCATTAAAATGCAATAATCTCCATAGTATACAACCCAAATGTAGGTCCATAACACCTTATCATAATGTTTATTGGTTGATGTATGCTATAGGTATGTATATGTTGTGTTTGACAATGTATGTATCATATGAGCATACACCTTTTTGTACAAAGGAAAAGAAAAATATGAAGCCATTTATTGTTTTTATTGTTTTTTTGTGTTTGTAAATAAACACTGTTTATTATGGTTGACTTTGCCGTGTTATTTAGCTTTGATTGACTTCCCACTCCTGTGCCTCTGTAGTTTATGCAAATCCTGCTTTGCAGAATCTATCACCTTGACAACAACAGAATTTCTCTCATTAGATTATGAAGCAGCAGTTTACATCTGAGAGACTTGGAGAGGACGGCAATGCTAGCGCTGATTTGCTCGCACAAATAAAGGGTTTCACAGCAGGGGCAGTGTTGGAGCAAGGATTATGTCCTCAATTCAGGTTTTTCTAAGATCCAAGTAGACTGAGATCCAATTTATAAGATATATTTACAGTGTATCCTTTTGTAGGATGTTGCTTTGATATTTAAAAAAAACACACGTGGCGTGGTGTGCCAACAGTGAGCCTGTAAATGATTGGCACAGTGTTGGCACACTGTTGAAACCATTATTATGGCTTCAAATGGTTGCTCAGGGGTTATTATATTGAGTCGGAGGGTTAACTGACACTTTCCATCACAAAAGCATCTTGCGGTCTGGGACCTTTCTAAAAAAATTCAGAAGAGAGATAAAGGCAAACTAATCTCGTCCAAGGAAACAACCAGAAGATATTGTTAGGCCTACACCTACCTGAAAACTAAAAAGGAATGCAGTAAATGCATGATGTACAATGTGTACATAGGCCTATTTTGTGGCACAAGTGCTTCTCCCTTATCATGGCATCTCAGCCAAAGAGTCTTATCTCTACCCTTCTTAATAGCTCTCAAATGACAGGAATACTAAATGAGTGCAAGTGTTGTTTACCACTGTGACACTGACACAGTAGTGTGTCCTCTTCTCAAGCTAACATTCTTCCTTCACAAGAATGAACTACACTCTGGCTCCAAATAATAGTTTGTAAACCTGCCTGATCAAATGCCACTCTTAGGCTAAGTAGGCTATGTTGCAGTGAATGCAGCGCTGGCATCATAAAGCAACAATGGCGTTGTATGTATCTGATGCAGATTATAGCATGAGGAACTTGTGCCTCTATTAAATGCATTCAGATTCATTAGCCAACTGTTGTCTGACGTTGCCTGCAAAACTTCAGTGGTCCCCTAATGCTCCCCATGTACTCCAGAGCTGAAGGTGCCAGGGCCTTCATCGCCGCCACCACCCTCTGCACCCCACAGCTCACAGACTCCGCAGGCAGCCTCTCTGATCTCCTCCACCGCATGATAAGCCACACGACGGTTACCGAGTGTCGGCAAGATGTCTCATCAACATGCGCTGACATATTTGGGTCAAGCACGAGAGGAAGAAGAGAGAGGATGAAAAAGATCGAACGAGGAGGAGGATGAGAGAGAGAGAGTGAGCGAGAGAGTGACTCTCCAGCAGTTGTTTGCTGATTGTGCGAACGGCGAGAACAGCAGTTCGGCAATGATGATTGGGTGGGAAATGCTCCATACAATCAGCAATGCCCAGTAATTCAGAGTCTTGCCAGGCTGTTTTCAACAAATGGCGGCAACTCATGGTGCACAAATGTGCCCAGCAATGGTGTGTGGGCCCATCTACCATAATGTCATTCTTTGTCCATTATGGTATGTAAGTGAAAGGAATGTGACTGCTGCTACAATGGTGTATCAGGAAGAATCACTGCTGTGACAGCTTTTGGGCAGAAACCCACAATGTTAAAAAGCCAGTGCAGTCCACAAGCTGACAGTAATGTCAGCTTAATTGCTAGTGGGCTATCAAGCACTGCAAGACAGGGCAAGAGCAATGCAATACTTAAAACACCTTGCACAGCATGATGTCTTGGCTGAACTGCATGTGTTTCAGAAGTTAACTGTCAAATTGACCCGAGTTAGGATTTCCTGGCTTGTAGACTTTGTTCCCTCCTGCTGATGTACGGGCCTATATGTTATTTATTTTATGTCATGTACATCTGCTGCAACTGGAGTGGTCCAAAGCGGTAAGTAAAGAAAGTGAACAATGTTTAACCCATATAAGGCATGGCTTAGGGTCGAATTAGCTCACAAGGTGTCATCTTGTCTTGTGAGTTGTGTTGGCTGAGAGGCCAAAAGTTGCTCAAACTGTAAATGGTGTGCATCAGCCATGCTCATCATGCGCACAACTTCATCTCCACTAGAGCTTTTTGAATAAATGTCATCCTTGGCAGTGTCTTGTTAAGACCCAGGCTCGTATGGGCAGAAAACATGAAAGGTATGCCACCACCAGATGAAACTTCAATACATAAATGTATTGACTAATAGAAAAAGAGTGTCTAGGGAATATGATAGAGCTTCTGGTGGAAAGGTGGAAAAGTGCATGCAATGACGGAGTAGAGTTTGTAAGAGTGGATGTACTGTAAGCTGCATGGAAGAGAGAATGTGTGTGTTCAAAGTCGTTATGTCTTCGAAAGGGGGAATTGAGAGTATTGGAATTGGAGCTTGAGATTTCTATATTCATAAGTAGTTTATGTGGTGTTCCTGTTATGTGTTCTTCCACATTATGAGATGACTGTTATTTCATTCTGCTCTTACACAGGGACAATACTGTCCCTGTGTAAATCTGTGTGTGACTGTGTTTAGAGATTAGAGGGAATATTATGGTTTTGCAGTGTTTTGCTGTTTTGCATGGGTGCATTCCCTGCGTCAGTAATCTTCTCTGGATTGCCAGGTTGGCACAAATCAGGGTCTGATTCAGTGTCAGTGTGGGACTGGTAAGATGGGATGATCAACACCATCTCCCGTCAACCTGGAAGGATACTTGAACCCTAACTATTTCCTTGTAGTTAGAGAGGTTGGTGGAACTTTATGCCAAGTCATGCTGTCATTGTATAAAACTCTGCTTTTTTCCTACCACTGGCCTGACTGGGTATTCATTCATCTGTGGTATGAAAATTACCATCAGTGTTCAAAATGAGTGGATGTTGCAAAAAGTTGCTCAAACTCGAAACGGTGTACATCATGTGCACAACTTCAACTCTACTAGAGCTTTTTGAATACATGTTATCCTTCAGTGTCTTGTTAAGGCCCAGGCTCGTATGGGCAGAAAACATGAAAAAGACGCCAACACCAGATGACACTTCAATACATAACTGAAAATAAATAAACAAATAAATCTTTACTCAATCAAAACAACGCAACTGCACAAATTGATATTTAACGTTTTGGAACTAAACTCTTCATATTATCCTTGGCAGTGTCTTAAATAGCTTTGATGTCATTTGCGCTCTCTAAAGGCTCCTCTTACACTGACAGTTCATCTAGCCTAGCTTCCAGAAACAGTAGACATACAGGTCGGGGTAAAACTGGTGGTGTTACAGATTTTAAGGGTTTTAATGCACTTCAAGATGCTCCATGAGAGGGTTTTGAATTTCCATATTTTATCACTGATGGGAACGCTGTGTGGACAGAGTGTGATTGAGCATGTTTAAGTGTGTTTAAGGGAGTAGGTCTACATCTTCTTCTCCATCCACTTTCTGTGACATTCCTTAGAGACTCATCTGAAGTTTTACGGATCAAATCGTTGACTTTGGTCGAACCAGAGAGCTTTTTGGTGCTCCTTCTGTGGCCTAATGCACCATATCCACTGAGTGTTGAAACTCTGATGATATTTACCACAAAGATTTTAGGAGATTTACCAGAAAGATTTTAACATTTTTCCACATCCTCCTTCAGTGATATAAAAACACAGGTCATGCAATGCAGACCATGCTTTGAGTCAGAGCCAGAGGCATAAAAAATGTTATGACAGTAGGCCTAATACATTAGCATAGAACATGCTAACCACAACACTCCATTTCTGAACCTTCATGGTGCATTCATGAGCAACTGGGAAGTGGGAGAATAGTGTTGGTGGTGGTGGTGGGGGGGGGGGGGGTACATCACACCTGAACTGTTTTGACATCACTCAACATAGTGAACGCTCTCACTTTGGAAGTAGGAGTATTTAGAAGTGGAAACCTTCCCACTTCCCAGCCACATGAACACACTATTAACATAGGTCCACACTCAGGTCACACTGTGACTGTAGCCATCAGCCCTTCAATCCATTCTCTGAAAGTGGAGAAAGGCCGGCCTGTTTCCAGCACGCGTGAGCTCTGTTGATGGCCAGAAGGCTCACATCAGAGACCATGTCTGAGGTTTACACTATAGATTGCGAAATTATACAAGACCCACTTCCAGTAACCATGATCCTTCTGAGGCAAATTATTAACAGAATCCTAAACTCACAAGTTAATCAATGTGTGAGATGCCCAGGAATTGCAAGCTATTGTCAGAGGCTATTTCTGCTATCAGGCATAAACATCAAAGCAGCTTGTATTGTTTTGCACTGGGAACAACCAACACATGTTCAGTGCTTTTCTCTCTGGCACTCTAAGGAGGTCTGCTTTCTCTATGCACTGCTTTTCCCAAATGTTTGTGGGCAGATGTCAGTGCAATGTTTAGTTTTATAATGCTATCTAAAATGGGCCAAATAAACCAGCATTCAGGTTAATCCCGTAACATAAAATGATGTTTGTCGGCATCCTTTTCTTTGACATTGAATACTCTTACCTTCTTTGGTCTGGATTTTTCTTTCACCCACAAAGCAATTTGTATTTCCTGGAGGCAAGCTTTGCTTCTGTTTTTTATCTCCTCAAACAAAACTCATCCAGTTTTAGTTACTTAATAAGTTAGTCTGGATGAATGTGTGGGAGGCTCAACGCAACTGATATTATTAAAATGTGTCACTGGAATACCCCAATAGCATAACAAATGGAGTTTATTCACTCAAGGTTGCAGGTATATCCATCTCCCCTTCCAGAATGGGAAGGACAAGGTAATGCAGAAAAGCCTTTAGTGTAATGACTACATAATGCAGTAAGATGAGCCTCTATGAATCATTACATTTCCACATGATATCCCTACCGGTCAAGCATCTATTTCTAGACCAGTCATGTGCATTGGTCAGACACATGTTGTCTTCCTCCAGTTATTTGAAGTAGAGGGAGTCAATTGTAGAGAGTAAAAGAGACAGAGAAGTAGAGAGAGAGAGAGAGACAGACGGAGAAGATAGAGACAGATTGTACTGTTCATTGTGTTCCAGCTGCCCTTTCCTTGTATATGCAACAGTTAAGAAGGTTTATTTGTTGAACTTGTGTTCAAGGATAAAACCGTGCATAGTTCACAGTGCAACTACTTCCCTGCAAGGGATTTCTTAATCTGTGGTGTGATCGCAGTCAGATGTGTCACAATAACAAAAACTGCAGGATCACTTCCAGACAACATTATGTAAACATGAACGTTCCTTTCGCTAAACAATCTCAGCAATGATGGATTTCTGTGACCCTCTCTCACTTTGTGCTGCACATTTGGAGAATCTGAAAGTAAAATACGCTCTCTCGACAGTCGCTACACTGTGTAATTGCACATCAGTGGACTGCCTTTGTAATTTTGCATCTATTGAATTGATGTAGATGGTGCGAGCGAGGAGGTTTAACAATGCAACTTTCCGAGTGGCAGCATCGCAGCGTCTCTGAAAGTGTCTCTTGAGGAGCCAGAGCGGGCAGCGTTTTTTCACACAATTACGCTGAATGGAACAGTTTGGGGTGGGAAAAAAAATAAACAGCTTGAAATCAAAGGGCCTTGAGAGACAGCTGACAAAATTTAAGGCCACAGAAAACAATCTCCGCACAATGCGGGCGGACCCCTCCTCGTCCTCACTCACTTCATGTTTAGCATGTCAGTACACAGTTGAGGGCCCCATCTGAGCGAGAGACAGGGGGTGTTGTGTGAACTGGAAACATTCACAAACCCTGCGTCCCAAACCCTGGTTTTGCAATGCAGCAACCCCCACACCCCAACACACAACACATACAAAAACAAACAAATGCAGACACACATACATACATATGCATGCAAACACACCCAGACACATTCAAAGGGTGGGGGAGGATGTGTTGAAGGGTGTGTTGCTCTAATAAAACGGGGTGGAATGGTGTGGGGAGGAGATGGGGGAGGGAAAGGATATGGAGGTTGAACCCCAGAACAAACACAGCTGGGTGGACCCTTCCCTATACTTCTTGCCAGAGCAGAAAGCTGTGTTAATCTATCTCGTCTGGCAGCCATCCCCCTCTGGCCAATGTGCTTTGGGTTAGTTCTGAGCGAATAGAGAAAGGTGATGAAAACCTCAGCCCAATCAAAACCAGAGCATCTATCGAGCATGTCTGCTTTCAGTTCGCCAAGTGCTTTGGATTAACTGGTGAAGCATGGACACGTTGCGTTGAAAGTAAATTTTAGGCGAATGCCGCTGAATTCATGATAGCCCAGTAAAACACATTTAAATCTACTGTTTTAAAACCAAAGCCATCAGTTTTAATAACATGCAATTACGCCATGCCTGACCGTAAAAAAAATATTCCGCCTGCCAGAATTTCACACGTGAGTTTTTTTACTCCTCCCAACCCATTTATTTTCCTGTGCATCATGATAATTGATGGCCCTGTCCATGTCAAGTAGCACACAGTCAATCAGAAGACAACCGGGTACAGAGAAGTGATAACGCTGATGGGCTAAAGTTAACACACAGCATATATTAATATGGTTGCATTGGCTTTTCACCCATTTCCATGCAATAACAACATATTTTTCCACTGGAGGATTAAAGCCAAGAAAATAATGAGTTAGTCATGGCATTATGCTCTTAATTTCAGGATGCTTGCCATGTCTCCCTTTGTTTTCATCAGCCTTGAATGGGTTTTTGTGAAGAAACATCTTACATTCAGACTTTAATATTAATCCTCAATGACTACTCCATCCAATGGATTTGAACCCACCGGGCTTTTTGGATTGATGCTGTATCAGAAGTCACTCTTTCATGTTAGTATAAAAGATACAAAAAGACTTACCCTGAAACCATTTCCCCCTCAACAAAACATTGAGTGCTTTTGCTTTGTATATTATATGCGAAGGGTGTTACTTTTTGGTTTACTCCTTTGCTGCAAGTATTGAAAATAAGACATGGCTCCTGAATTCATATGATCACATTCCCGGATTCACAATGAATGAATTCAGATCTGTCATAGGCAATGCATGCAAACTTTGCATTCAGTGGTAGTGGTCATTTTTTGGGGTGAATATTTGAAGTGACTCCAAATCAATCCCTTTGCCTATACATTGCAACCCCACATTTAACAAAGGCTAAAGCAGGCAACACAATGCTAAAAACAACAGTTTAAAAGAACAAGCTAATTTGTTGCTTAGATATTTCCTGCCAAAGAATGTTGGTCTGATGCTTGATTTCTCCTTATAATGGAAACCACCTAGTTCAAGAGGCCCTGGTGGTCTTGACAGCATATATCCACCAGAGTATATTACCATTTGCTTTTCTTAAGAATACCCAGAGAATAATTGACTCTAGAACTCTGATGTGGATCAGAACACAGACTGATGGACAGCTGCTATTTTAATCAAACAGTAGGCCTAGGCCCTATAAAACTGTTAGGCCTATGGCAAACTGCAAATTTTTAGCTCTAGCCAGCTTCCACTCCAGCCTTCAGCTTTTATTAACATCAATCAAATTACTCAATCACAATATTTCCATGCAAAAACAGCAGTGTTTCAGTGTTGAATAATGCATGAGGATGCTGGACTTGGTATGAGTTGCTGGCAACTTGGACATGGACATCATGAGATCAGAAAATAGTTCAGTTTTCTAGTGTTTTTGCATTGTGGTAGTTGTTGAACGTGACTTAGTTGTTGAAACATTACTTAATCCGCAAGATAACATCAAGAGATCAGGATGAATCCAAGGGCTTTTTAAAGACAGTCCGATCACCCAGGTCTTGTCTGCCACCTGCTGGTCAAAAATATGTGAAATGATCCTCAACAAAAAAGCCAAAAAAGCAGTAACGTTGACGTTTTCGTGTAGGCTAAATGCATGTATGTATAAATGCAACCCTTAAACAGCCATTTAACTGTAGGCCTAAACAAAATGTCGTTCTTTGATACGACTTATTTCCGTCTAATAAAAGTCAAAACAACAACTTTGGTTGAGGCTTGGGCAGTGACGCATGTGTTACGTCACTTATCAACACGGAACAAGCATGCACATTCGACTCTGCCCCGTGTAAGTGGAAGTGAAATTTCATTGTTCTTCTTTGCACCTACTTATTCCTTTAGACAGTCCAGACGATTACCACCCCTATGTGCAAGTAAATGTGGTTCAAGCTGTTAACTCACGATATATGTTTTGTGCTAAACCGAATACGACTGCATTAATCCTCACATAGCTCTGCATTTTAGATTACAAAGACAGACAAACAGCACCCACCCATGCACGCACCGCACCACACCCCTGTTCGGAATTGTAAAGTGGTCGATAATAGGCTAAGTAGGCTAACCTAAGTAGCCTAAGTGATATGATATCATCGTCGAGTATGACTTGTAGCTTAAGTGATCATCAATTTCGTACGCCACTGCTCGTTAAGTAGCTGAATCCAGTCTCTCGCTAGCCTTTCTATAATTGGGTGTTTTTGTGTCCCATCCCAGCTACAGGACTTCTTCTTCGTCGGTATGGATGACTACAAGATCCTGAAAGTGATTGGGGAGGGATCCTTTGGTCGTGCCCTATTGGTCCAGTCTAAAAACTGTGAAACAAAATGGGTATTGAAAGAAATCCAAATTCCAAAGGTAACCTACAATATGCAATACCCTACAATATTATGCAATAGCCTTAAGACCTGCAATGTGGCTAGTTATACGCTGTCAAGGCAGATGGTTAAGTCTCTCTCTTTCTTTCTTTCTTTCTTTCTTTCTTTGTGTTTTTGAGAAGGCTCGAAGTGGAGCACAGTCCAGAAGAGAAGCAGTGCTCCTGGCCAAAATGAAGCATCCAAATATTGTGGCCTTTAAGGATTCATTTGAAGGTCCGTTTAAGCAATTTTGGATGTCATGTTCTCCATATAGAAAATGAAGGGGGGGATCATTGTTTGTCATATGCCTCAAATTTTCTAGCAGGGCTCCTGACACAATGTGTGTAGATCAACCTCAAACCTCAAATAAAGTAAAGAAAGTAAACCAACAAGCAGGAGTTCCCATGCCATTAGAACCAGAAATTCTACAAAAAAAAATCTGCAAAATGATTGTGCACACACCTGTGTCATTTAGGCTACATCGGGAAATACATAATGGAATGCAGTGCACTCCCTGTTTGCTGTTCTATCCTCTCTTCAGAACACAAATATTACATACTTGCAAGAGTATTTAGCAACAACAGTGTTTGTGGTCTAAACATGTGAAATGAGATGTCACCAGTCATTCTCTTTCGTATGATTCATCCTCTCAGCTGACAGCTATTTGTACATTGCCATGGAGTTCTGTGGTGGAGGTGACCTGCTTCAAAGGATCCGTCAGCAGAAGAACACACATTTCTCTGAGGATGTTGTAAGACAAAAAAGATAACAAATGCTACCATCTGTAAGCCAACCTTTCCACTAAAGCACTTCTAATGAGGAGTGAATGTCAGCAGTCTCTCGAGGGGAATGAACTCCTTTGTTTTCTTCGCACCCTCGTCCTGTAGGTCTTGAAATGGTTCGCCCAGATGTGCTCAGGTGCCAAACATATCCACGACAAGCGTGTCCTACATCGGGATTTGAAATCCAAGGTACATTTTTTTTATCAGATGACTGAATGTGACTTTCACTAAGAGCGCCCTGAATCAACGGCCCAGAACTTGTAGAGGTCAAGGCTGTTTATTACAGTAGCTGGATGCAAGGGGGTCCCCAGTTTTGTACTGTGTTAAACGCATGAGTAATTATCTAGCTCCCTCATTTTAAATTTTATTGACCAGTGTGAGTAGCCCTATGGGGGTTGGGGGCTGGAATGGAGTGGCCACCCAACACTCTTTATTTTATGAGGCAAGTCTTTTCAGAGGCAGGAAAAACAATCAGCGTTGAGCTCTTAGATAAACTTTTGCTGACAGACACATTTATTTTAGTGCCTCTATTTTTTGTGAAGGTGACCCATCACCTTTTGACTCAGTGGGTGATTTTTATTGTGATAATGACAAAAAAATGATATTATTCACTTCCCTCTCATTTCCTCGGCAGAACATTTTCCTGACAGACAATGGAACAGTCAAGCTGGGAGACTTTGGCTCGGCCTGTCTTCTGAGCAGGTACCGGAAAGGCAGCACAGAAATTCCCGTTTTTCAAAGTCTTTTGTTAGTCATATTGACGAGAAATCCTGTTATGCTTCGCTAAATTTCATGCTTTTTTTTGTGTATTTTGGTGCAGTGCTGAAGGTTGTGCTCAGACATACGTTGGTACTCCCTATTATGTATCTCCAGAAATCTGGGACAGTAAACCATATAACAACAAAAGGTATGGTATATACTGTGCAAACTATCCCTGCCTGATGCAGCCCAGTATATCAAAGTGAACCCCTTTCGGTGTCTGACCTTGTTCAGCTTTTGTCCGTTTGTGTAACTGAATGCTTTTTCTGTAATTGGGCTTGGATAGGTTTACTGTTTAATCGAAGAGCCGTTCAGACGCTGGTCAAAAACATTATTCTCTGTTTGTGTGTTGCAGTGATGTGTGGTCACTGGGCTGTGTGCTATATGAGCTCTGCACTCTTAAGCACCCGGTAATGTATTATCTCTCCCTAGTTAAATTTCATGTACATAAATATAGAACAAATATATTGGGATATCAGTTGTCTGAATCCAGGCAGTTGTCCTACATTTAAATGTCCTTGTCATCTCCTTCTGAATTGTCTCCCCCTCTCCTGTCCTCCCCCCTACTCTCCTCGATCTCTGGTCCTTGTTTTTAGTTCCAGGCCTGCAGCTGGAAGAGCCTGATCCTGAAAGTATGTCGAGGTGCCTACGACCCTTTGCCCAAGCACCTCCCGTACGAGCTCCATTACCTGATCAAGCACATGTTCAAGACCAACCCCAGGGACCGGCCCTCCGTCCAGACCATCCTGACCTCGCACCGCGTCTCCAGGCTGCTGCAGAAACATCTGCAGACTGCCGAGGTACATCCGCCAGCATCTGGAGCTCATCTTCCTGGTGCGCTCCGAGTGTCATCAGTATGTGTAGTAGAGCCTTAGTGCTCACCAGCCACTTCCTGTTGGAAATGAAAAGCATGCAGTCCAGGAGTGACACTATACAGGGTCATGTTACAGAGCTTCCAACACTCGCTTCCCACGCTGACTAGAGTGATCAGTTCCTCAACACTGAGATCATGGGTGATGAAATGACAAGCGAAGCGAAATCAGAGCCAACTCGGCCCAGTTAGTGGTTTCCCATGGTCTTGTAGGACATGAGGTCTTTAAGCTTTTTTTTTTATATCTCATTGATATTCATGTGTGCTTATGTTGACATCTGTCTACTAGGGCAAAATATCTAATTGCGATTTTTTATTGCAAATTTATGAATGTCAATTAATTGATTCAGTTTAATATTCTCTTTAACTTGTGCTACCCCTGATTGGTGAACACGCCCGGTGCACAAGAAGCTCACCAATTACCAATTTCTGTGCCCCTCACGCACTACGCACACCCACCAAGCAGAAGTGGCATAGTCAAGGAGGATGAAATGAATATAAAAATAAAAAATGTGACATGTGCATGATTATTTGTAGCTTTTGCGATTAGGTACTGTAATCAGAGACTTTTTAATGAGGAGACACAGCACTCAAAACATCCTCTATAGAAATGCATGGGGTTCATTTGTAATGCCAATATGGCAGTTGCCTACACACATCCCACCCCTTCTGCGGCAAAACGTTGACATGTGAATACATAGAGCCAATCATGTGGTGTGTTGTAAATACATTGAGCCAATCATGTGTTGTGATCTCACCGCTGGAGAAAGGTTGGTGTCATGAAGCCTTGCGCACATGCATTTCTGCCAAAATAGATGCCCGATGAGTGCCCAAAAAGCAATGTGGCCGCCGAGTGGAGGGACTTGCCTAAAAGGACTATGCTGTAATTGCTTTGGTTCATATTGTGATAATAATCATGCAGCCCTACTGTCTACCCATAAAACAGTATGATCACCTGACAGTATAGTGGCATTCGGATGCTTTTGCGGAATTTCCCTGCAAAGATGAGCTCTTGCCCACACTTTTACCCCGTGTGCATTCACACATCCTGTTGTTTGTTGGCTCGCTCTCATTTTGCAATATATCACGCGAAGTGTGTTGTTCGTGGTGGTTAAAATGTTTTTTATATTTAGAAACCACAGACCGAGCGTGTTCAACGTTGGAGGAGAGAGGATGGTAAAGCGGTGGCCAAACTACTTGGTCAGAAGACACTTCTCACCGCCTCGACAGTGGAGAGTATGTACACTGAAAGTTTGTGTGTCTTTAACACCTCATAAAAAGCCTCATAAAGTGCTGTTTTTGACATATGGTCTGCTACTTAATGTTTGTGTGGGAACCCAAATGTGAAAAATGGTCTGCAAGCAAAAAAGCCTACTGCTGATTACTGTTAAAGATGGTACATTCGGTAAACTTCTGTATTGAACCTAATGTCCAGTACCTAAATGGTTCCATATGAATATGTGTACCTTTACACCACTACTATGCATGAAGTCTTCCATTTATGCTCAGTATTTTATTATGACTGTCCTACAAGCAGATTTTCACCATCTAACTCTCGTGGAAAATATTAATGAAGAAGAGCCCCAACTTTTCGAATGACATGGGAGTTAGGAGGAAAATAAGAAAGCCTGCTGCCTCAGGGTTTGTTGGATGTGCAGCTTGTGTGTGTGTGTGTGTGTTTTTGATCAGGCACTTTTGGGGAGAGTCACGAAGGAGAATCGAGGCCTCGCCGGAGGTGGGCTGCAGGCCCCTCCGAGACGGTCCTGGAGGTCCTCAAAAATGCTGATGTCATTTCCTCGGACAGCATGCCTATCGGTGACCTCGAGGCATGTTCAGGTAATTGTGTCTGACATAAAGCACAGCGCTCATGCAGTCACATACTCTTAACCAGTAACATTCTTCAGATTGTTCAGTAACCCATTCTTCACATACTAACCATATCCTGCTGCTTGACTGCTGGCCAAAGCATTGCAAGGCATTTATATCCTATAACACGGTGTACACCCAGTGCACTAAAATAATTTAATGATTCAGTCTTGTCAGATTGTGATGTCCTGAGCCTCTGACAGTATTTCATGAAGATAATTTGAAAGGATTGAATAGTGCCCATAAAATGGGATGTCCTTGAATTATCATTGAAGCTGTGATGTTTTTAAAAAAGAAACGAGATGAGCAAGACGTTTTCATCTCTGGTCTGTAGAGTCTGTAGCCTCTGAGGCGCCGCAGAAGAGAGAGAGGAGACGGTGGGACCGGGAGCCTCCGCAGCGTCTCCTGAGCCTGCTGGAGAAAGCCAGCCTCAGCACGGCTTTCAAAACCTACACTATACACCGAAAAGGTGTGTGTGTGTCTTTGTGTGTGTGTGTGTGTATGTGTGAGTGGCTGTGTGTGTGTGTGTGTGAGAGTGTGTGTGAGAGAGAGAGAGAGAATGAAAGCGAGAGAGAGAGAGTATGTGTGTGTCTGTCTGTCTATCTGTCTCTACACATTTGTATATGCCTGGGACTTCTTTTCCCCAAGCTTTGTAATTCAAAAATGTTCCTCAAAAAACTAGATGTCATCGATGGTGATGGAGAAGGGAAGGGAAGTTAGATTTTTCCCGGCTCAGTCTCCTCCAGAGTTCCTCCGAGTTCTCTGTTTCTTCACTAACTATGTGCGTCTTATTTGCCTGCTCACTTCCAGTGTCTGATCTGTCAGAGCAGTGAAATGAGGTGACAGTGACTGTAGCCTTCCCCCCAGATGAAGTTATGTCTGCAGTACAGTTTATCCTCCATCACCACCTGTCCTCATCATGAACCTCTCACAGTGAATCTGATCCTCATGGATTTAATGGCATGCATACAGTAGTATATACTGGACTCTGAACATCTCTTAACTGTGAAATATTTCATCAAGAGAGTGTATCAGGGCTATATCTTGGCGATCTAAAACACACGGTCACTGGAAAATAGCTGAAACAAATTTTGGGATTTGTCTAGTCCACATTGGGGGTAGTTTTTTTTATCAAACGTCAGCGCCTGGCGCAAAAAGGTTGGTCTTATGTTTCTTAATCACTCATGGGTGTGTTTTGGGCGTAAAATCCTTTAAAGGTCCCCTGCCACACGTATTTCATTACTTTGTGGTAATGTCTGAAGTTCTATCATGGACTCTGTAACATTTTTTGTAGAAAAAACACCTTGGTTACCTTGTTTCAAGCCATTCTTATAGTGGTATAGAAAGCCTGCATGAAGACTCAGCTCGATTTGCGCCAGTTCTCATTAATATTCAACGAGCTAAGCTGCTTGGCTCTGATTGGCTAACAGCTAGTCAGTTTCGACAGCTGTTATAACTTGGCTATAGTTAATTAACTTAGCTTGGCTAGTAGCGAGTGCTAGCATTGTCCAAATGGACATAAAACCTGCTAGGCTAGTAAGTGCATTAAACCTGTATAACATTTTCTTGAGTTGACAATAACGTTTTACTTACGGGCTGGGCACTAGTCGTAGACCGCTGCGATGGTACTGCTCCAAACTTCAACCTTTTTGCGAAGCCTCTGCTGAACTCACCAAAGTTGATGGAAGTCACTCTTCAAAATGTGATGAACAGAGAACTAATTTCGAATTATAGTGTTGTGGCTATATTGTATATATTGTTCCAAAAAATAAACTAAAGCCATTTGATCCTCAACTTTGGGTTCTTGGGCAACATGTGCATTGTTGAAGTTCTATTCGTGAATAGCGCACAAGCCCGTTGACATACAGCCATCCTTTTATACGAAAACTGTCACTGAGCTAGACGAATTCTGTGGGTGCGGTCTTAACTGGGCAAGCTCATGAATAGTAATGAGCTCAGTCAACACCACGTCAGATGGACCAGCTTTTGTAATTGGCCTGATTTCTCCGCTTATTTCTTTTCAGTGGCTAGAGCTGACAGAGGAGGTAGCAGTTCATTTTCACATTCACAACATAACACAAACACATATTTTAAAAAATACAAGTTAAAAACGGTTTTGTGTGGCAGGACACCTTTAAACCAATGAAAATGACATCTGTCATTATCTTTAACAACAACCAGCGTAACTTCAAACAGCGTATCAGTATTTTGATAGTCACCGGCGCGTTTGAAGGAATCTACTTGCACGCGAGACCGTATGGAACAGGTATTCCCCTAAACCATGCTATACTAACCTAGCAGAGTATAGCCTACACACATCTGTACTAGTCTAACTAACTTCACTGTGGTGTCATAGTCAACGCCAAACAGTTATACACAGTTAATTACTTTCACTATTGACTGACAATGGGTTACCATCGAAAACATAGCCTGAAAAAAGCAACACTTACCCCAATAATATTCGAATGACTGAATAAAAAAACCTAAGGTCATTTATCCTGCAGAGGAGCTGCTGCTTACAGCTCATTGACAGTGCGTCTTCAGCTGTGCTTCATATGCGCCTTTCGCAATAGACCAGGTTTATTCTATAAATGCGCCAAGACCACACCTTAGGTTGTTAATTGCCACACCCCTGGCGCATTGTTCAATAAAAGAGACGCGCATGGTTAAAAATCTGAGTGTAACATAGGAATACGCTTTGCGTCATGATAAAAATATGCTTTGCGCTTAGTTTTAGATCGCCAAAATAGAGCCCTCAGTGTTTTAAAATGAAATTAACGTCTATTCATAGCTGTAATATGCTTTAGCTGGAAGCTAGAACTGCTAATAACTGAGAATGTCTCCTATTAAGTGCAAAAACTATTTTATTTTTTTCTTCTCTCACTTTGAGAAAAGCTCATCATTGCTTTGTAAAGTGCTGGGTGTTTTTAATGAATACTAACTGCCTTGGTGACCTTGCACTGATGATTCATACTTTCAACAGTGCGAATATGTTTCTTTGATGACAGTTGCCGCCTTGTAAAAGGGTGGAAACTTTAATTAGTGTGAAAAAAGTAATTTTGTTGTGAGTCATCTTGGCACTTCTATAGTATAGTAATAATATAGACACCTCAGTCTATATTAAACTTCGTCAGTCTATATTAAAAACATTAAACATACCACCCTTTTTTAATCTGACAAATGGGAGAGAGAGAGAATTTGTTTTATTACTTCCAGTAAACCTGATTTTTATTTCCATTCTGATTCTGAGTCCCAGTAGCCACGTTTACATGGACAGTTTTTTTGTCATTCCGATTAAAAAAAATGTTTGTTTACATGGGGTACGTTCTATTCCGATCAGGTGCTCTCAAGCGCTTTAGAATTTTTGATCGGAATAGCCGTTGTTGCCTACTTTTCCTTGAGAAGATACAGCAGGCAATCCGATTGACCGTATACATGGCTGTTCAATTGGAATAGAAATGGACTACACCACCTCTTTCATTCCGATTAAAAAAATTCGGATCAGAAATTTTATTCCGATTGAGGTGTTTATGAGAATTTTTATTCCGATTTAGCCGTTATTCTGTTTCTAATCAGATTAAAAGTGTCCATGTAAATGTGGCTACCCATGCTGATTCCGATTCCCAATGAAGCTAGTTCTGAATTCCAGTGAAAGGGCTTCTGACTCCCAAAGCAGCTGTAAGATGTATCTGATGTTGGCTCCGCCTCCCAGGTGAAGGCCCTCCTCTTGGCCCCTTGGCTGATAGACAGGATGATGCTGTTGATGGCCCTGAGGATGACCTCATTGATGAGAGCAGGCTGGACCCCCGGTCGGATGATGAGGATACGTGAGTGTGACATCTCCATAAAACTACCATGTGAATAAAAATACCCCATGAATGGCTTAAGTACTCAGCGACCTGCAAAATTAGCATTGTGACCCCCTAAAATACCCATAAAAAGTTTGAGAGTTACCTAATTGCAGTTAGTTTCACTTAATGACCAATGAATTAATATTCATATTTTAGTCTTTTTTTTTTTTTTTTGTGAACAAATATTATGCTGCACCATTCTACCTACTAGTCCCTAAACAGTCTGGTTTCTGGTTTGTCATTCTATCAAAACTGCTATTTTATCTGTGACTGAAGCATTGAAAGTAGCTAAAGCCTCAGTTTTTTTAATCAGTTTTACTGCAGCATTTTACTGCACACCTCGAAAAATGGAGATCTTTGTGAAAATCACCGGAGTTTCCCTTTAAACTCAAATCCCTCACTCCTGGCCTACAGGACACTTACTGGATCTGCACCTTGCTATCTTAATTCCATGACCCATGTCTCCCCTCTCCCTGTCCACTCTTGCCCACTGCAGTCCTCTGATGACCATCTACAATGTTGGCTATCCCTCAACACTAAGATATCACAGTGAAAACGCTTGTTGTTCTATGATTCCTCGATTCCTTGTAGACAGTCACTGTGTTTTACATGTTAAATGTTGAATTCTATTAAGTCTATTATTGTTTTATTTTTATTTAGGCTATATTACTTTACTTGTAGCTGTTAATTACTGTTAATGTAATGTTTATTGATGTTAAAGCTGCTTTGGACAAAAGCATCTGCTAAGAACTATAAACATAAACATAAAAGTATCACTTTCACTCCATGTGTTTTGTTTTTGTTTGTTACCTGCAGGGACTTTGAGGAAGAGACTCATTTTGACCTGTTGGATGGACTGGAAAAACTGACTACTGAACACTAATATTTTATCACCATTTTCCACAAATGCTAATGCTGATCTCATGGGTGTCGGAGCCATTAAACGACTTTTTATAATTGTTAGTTTGGAACCCCCCCCCCACACACACACACACACACACACACAAAATATCAGTGCTGTTTTAAAACTGTTATAGTAATATCTCCAACGTCCATGTCAAATCCATTCCACTTGATTACAAATGCTATAATGAAACTTGATGGCAATAATTTTGGAGTTTCAAGACTAGTTTTAGTTAGCCATGTGGCCCCTCTTGGCATGAAACAAAGACACCCTCCCCTCCCCCAATGAAATGCTAATGTACGGGTTCCAAGGGCTATCAGATCCACAAGACAAAGGATGTTACCTTGCTACTGTATCCATGTCATGAAATGTAAATGTATTCATGTTTGGTATCATTGTAATAGTCTTAGTACAATGATTGTAATGATTTAATTGTAAGAATGTTTGGAACGTTCTATAAGTGATATTTCTGATGTATAGGATATCTCTCCTCATGCTGATCAGATAAGAATGGGTAGGTGTGAAGTAGGTGTGAGTAGGTGTGTCTGATGCCATCTGGAGAACCAACCACGTAGGCTTGTTTTGCTGCCAAATTCTTTCTTTGTTTAACTCATACAAAAGTGACTAACTTACATTGTTAGTTAGAACGAGAACTAGAACTAGAACTGAAGAAGAGAGAGAGAGGTTGGCCTCTGGCCATGGCCTAAGACCATAGACCATTTTTTTACCCTCTCTGCTTGTAACAGAATAAACCTGATTCCCGAGTTTTCCTGATGTTTGCCAGTCTAAGTTAATATTAAGTAATTACTCACCACAATTACTTTCAAACTCCATCTCATTCTCAGGTTTCCATTGCTACCTCCTCACAGCATGCATACACACACGCACACAAATAGCTTACACACAGCTCAAAACACTTGCAAAAGCCTTCTCGTTTTGATCACAGCGGCGCTAGGTAACGTTAAATCCGTGTTTAAGTCAATTAAAACATTGCTAACATTATTGAACAGTTTTTGTGAGTGCTACTTTGTTAATATTTGGGGAACGCAAGGGGCTGTGACCACACTGGCTGCTGAAGTGCCACGAGGGTGCAACAAATGAACTTCAGAAACAATCTTTAAGCTCACGACATTCAGACTGGCCCAAAACGTGGATGATCTATGTTATGCTGATCATGATAGAATTTGGTCTCGGTGTAGGCCAGTCATGTGAAGATACAGTGGCAAAATGTAACCTGTTGACTCTATTTTTGTGCGCTGAGCTATTTCTTAGAAACTGTGGTCAATATGCTCCAGATATACTGAGAGATCTGCAGCACAGCATTACTGTAAAGACATCAAGTCTGTGTACCACGGTTTTGAAGTCACGGTTCGGTTAATTTCGGAATGGTAAGAGGTGTGCTACTAGCCTAAAATTCCCTGACAATATCGGTGATGCACTCAGGGAGTAGTAGCTTGAAAAGGTGTCAAATGTTTTTTTTTATGTTAACTGACTAAACTGACATATGATCCGTCATGTAATGTGAAATTTGAAACATGCTGTGTACGCAATACAATCCTAGTGTTGATTACTGTTTAAGACTGCGTTCGGTACATTCGGTAGACATCTGTATTGAACCTAACGTTCTGTACCTCAACGGTTTGGTATGAATATGTGTAGCCTACCTTTACACCCCTAGACCACATACCAAAATGTAACCTGGTGACGCTCCAAAAATAACTACGGCTTTGTGGTCAGTCTGCTGAGCGATCTGAAGCACTGCACCACTGTAGAGGCGTCAAGTTGATGCCTGAGGTCTAAGCCCCTGTGTGGTGACTTGCTAGTATGCATATTTTAATTCCAAGAAAAGTCCCTGTTGTACATGCTTGCTCAGCTGTCAGCTGTTTAGTGTCATCTCATCCTTGTGGTAGGCATTTCATTCGGTTGGTTATACTGCCAGAAATCTGTATTGAAAAACCTGTTGTTGCGTCTGGTATTGAAAAGATTTTCCAATTTTCAGCATTCTACTGTGACTTGTGAGGGTTTTTTTGCCGTCAGCTATTCATGTGGAATGTTAAACATCAGGAATGTTACCGTCAACATCCGGCCTTTAATGAATCAGGAGAATCGTCTCTCTTGAAATGGTCCATCTCTGTGGCCCAATCCGCCAGGCCACGGTGAAGTATGGGATTGATTATCTGCCGTGTTTTCCAGCTCTATCGAAACCAGACGGTGACGGCTGAACCTGGGAAGCAGAGAGAATGTGGAATAATACACACAAGAGAACAGCTGGGGTCTCCTGGGTCACAGTTCATCTATCCTCATTTCCTTCTCAATAATATATAAACAGGTGCTCTGTCCCTTCACAGTGTTTCCTTTTTTCTCTCTTTTCCTCATATCCCTCTCTTTTTTACAGTGCATGAAAATGCACTGTACTGTTCTTCCTAGGCTTCTTCTTATTACAGTGCATGAAAATGCACTGTACTGTTCTTCCTAGGCTTTTTATTACAGTGCATGAAAATGCACTGTACTGTTCTTCCTAGGCTTCTTCTTCTTCTTCTAACGCATTTAATGCAGCTTCAACCGTTTGTAGAAACTTCATTCAAACTATGTTACGTAGGTCTTACTTAGGACACCCGGGCAATGTATTTTTCAACGTTGTAACTTTTACACTTTTTAAACTATTAATTAAAAACTGTTCAAAATTTCCCCATAGACTTAACATGGGCTGATGACATCACAATAGAGCCGTTAAGCAATTAGAATCCTATGGCAGGTGTTCGGGCCACCTGCATCAACTGCCAGTCTCAGGCTTTAAGCATACAAACTGGCCCTATTAAGACTACACATCCTGTTCAACTGCTTCCTCTGCCAAAAACTGTTTCAAAATAAAAGTCCTCACTACAATATTTCACTGTTAAACAATTTAAGCCTTTAAAGGTGCGATTTGTAGGATTGTTAACGAACGTTCTGTAGGTCAAAATCAAAACACTGGTGAACGTTCTCAAGACTACCAGACGCGAGCCTCTTCTGGGTTGCCAGATGTAATGAAGACTTAGCTAACGTTAGTTGACCTGCAGCTGCTTTAACGTTTCTCCAACCATGACCCAGCTACACATTACGGAAACAGTGAAAACAAAAAATACCTCTCTAACCAACGTAACATATTTAGCTGAAGTTAGCGATGCAGATGAAGTTTAACATAGGCTACCTGTTGTGGAGAAATATGGCCAGCTCTGCGTCAGACTTGATATTCTTAGTTTGACGAAGACGTCACCATCTCAGGAAGCTCCTCCGATGTCCACTTAATTTGTTTCTTGTTTTAATTTTGGAAATTTGCCTGCCTCTTGTAGGCGTTCATGACTACAACTGACAGCTATTGACAGTTGGCCTTTGCTAATTTGGCAACCCAAATAGGAGGACCTAGCCCATTATTAATACGCTATTCTAGAATTAATCGTTCAAAACATAAACGAAAATTCCAAGAGATTCCGCCCCATAACTGATTTTTTTTCATGGGTTTTACGGGGTTTCACGGGTTAGAGTAATGTTGTCAAATAAGCCATTACTTCAATTCATCGTGTTTCCTCACTCTCTGACAACATATGGTGATCATTTTTGGAATGGTTAGAGTTTATTTTCCATTATTTCCTACATACTGGACCTTTAAACTACTGAACTTTTTAACTGTTTAGCCATTGCAACTGTTACTTGTCATCAACTATGACTCCTACCCACTGTAGCTAGTTAGCTAAGTTAGCTAAGTAACATGGTTAACATAGTTAGCATGCTAGCATGTTACCATGCTAGTTAGCATTTTTAGCAAAACTACTAAAAATGATTAGCTAAGTTAGCTAAGTAATATGGTTAGCATAGTTAGCATAACTGCTAAAATGATTAGCTAAGTTAGCTAAGTAATATGGTTAGCATAGTTAGCATGTTAACATGCTAGTTAGCATAGTTAGCATGACTACTAAAACTGATTAGCTAGGTTAGCTAAGTAACATGGTTAACATAGTTTAAGCATTGCTAACATGCTAGTTAGCATAACTACTAAAAATGAAAACATTAGCTAAGTTAAGTAACTTGGTTAACATTATAATAACATAGTTATCATAACTGCTAGCAAACATTAGAGCCATTCCAACTGTCAGTTATCGTCAATTATCTACCTAAATAATTTAACCATTTAAATTATCCACCTATTTAACCGTTTAATCATTCCAACTATATTAAACCTTATCTACCAAGCAAATCATTTAACTGTATAAACTATCCACCTATTTAACTGTTCAGTCATTCCAACTATATTAAACCTCATCTACCTAGCAACCAATATAGTTTGTTTTTACTCTGTATGATATTTTACATCATATTTTTTGCATTTTCATGCACTGTATTTCCTTCAGGAAATGCTTTTCTAGTTTTAATATAAGCCTTTCTCACGTGGTTCCTCCAAGATGTGTTAGACAACACATCTTAAAGCCATTACAACGAATTGTGAAACTTGACCATGAAAGATTTTCAATCCCGTCACCCACACCTCCCTTTTCTGTTGGGGACCCCTGTGCTGCGCTGAGACTGTCGTCCACTAGGTGGGGTCAGGATCATCTCGCCCGACGGAGGTTGGCTTCAGTGCGTAGGGTGGGCTCCCCTGAGGGACACAGGAGCGACTGCTGCTGCTATGGCATGCCTAAGGGGTCAGATCTCTGCACAAACACACACAGCTGAGCTTGTCTTAAAGGAGACAACACTAAGAAGAAAACAACTTTTTAAAATGTTTGTTTACTTGTTCGAGAAAAAAGATGGCGATGAACAAAGTTATTTATGTCAGTTTCCAAAAACAGGTCATATAAACTTAAAGGAACAGCCGACGCCTTCTCTCTCTGGCATTAGATATAAACATTCTTACATCAGAGATTTTATAGAACTAAAAAGTAACTTGACTATAGTTTTGCCACAGTGGTATGAAAATGTTTTAGATAAGAATGTGTGAGCTCTTTCTCTGACTCTTTGTTGTGGTTGGACCAACGTATTGAGAACTTATAGATAGATAGATAGATACTTTATTTATTTATTATAGGCTATGATGTTATGATTAGAACAAAATCCTGTGGCCATTACCACACTTGAGGGGCACATGCAGTCATTGTGTCGCATCACTTTCTATTAGTCTGCAGTCATTTGGGGTTTGTGGTTGTACCTCTGTGATGTGTTGTTGATATGAGTGTCACTGTCAGAATAAGACAACTACAATTGCTTGTTGAACTGAGTCAAAGTGAAATCTGAGAACTTCTAGTGACATCCACTGTGTCTAAATGTCTGTTTCCCTTTGTTGTTTCCCTTTTAGAATAAACTTAGCCTCTCTCCTCTATGTGTTTCTCTCAATGTCTGATCTGCATATATTTCCCCAAATACATTTGCAAAATAGAACAGTATTTACAGACTAAACAGGGCATCGGTTATTTCTTTTCTTCATACTGTAGCTGTGGAAGACCCATTGTGGGGTAACAGGAGGACTTCACTGGCCACTGATAAGACCCCATGGCTGTGTTACTGAGGAAATGCTGGACTGTAGTTCGTGGCCTTATCTTTAAGACACACAGGGTCCCCCAGGGACCCTTACTTGGCACCCCCTGCTTTTCCATCTCCTTCTCCCACCTCAGCTGAAGCCCATTGTCTTGTGAGGGTCAAAGATAAACATATAAAAAAACGTATCACAAAATACGGCTGTTCTAATGATGGTTTAGTGTGTCTGATTGTGTGTGTGTGTGTGTGTGGGGGGGGTGGGGGGGGGTGGGGGGTGGGTAGGCCAAACGACTCCTTCCTTGGCAGCTTCTTTCTCATATTTGTATTAGCAGACTCTGAATGTTGAGGAAGAGGGAAGTGAAAGTCCCTGTTATTACATCAGGCACTGCTGGCAAGGGTCTGGTAGTGATCAGCCATGAGCCCTAATTCAAAGTGTAGCGAGATCCCAGTACTAACAAAGTTAGGGATTTGAAGTGCATGTCTAGCGCTCCGATCATTTGATTTGGCCTTTTGCAATACGGAAATGACAAGCCAGACACCGTGCACATTATCTGTTGAATCTTAGACATAGTTTTCTCCTGATGATAAACAGACCTGTCAGTATCTCCCCCTGTGCTGAATATCAGTACTGACAAAAAAAGTTAACTTAGTTGAACACCCATTATGGACAACTACTGTAGACCCTGGTGGAGTCATGTGAGGGGAGGGAAACTGTAATGAGAAAACATTACATTACATACATATTACATTACAGACATTATTACATTACACCACATACGTATGAACATGTTTCTGTCTTATTATCATACTGATCACTGTGTGCTCATACACACGCACATACACAGACACAGTGAAACTAGAACACAGCCCACCCCCTCCTCCACATACACATGTACAGGAAAGAACCATGAAGTAATGTCTGCTCTGGCTGTCTCCTGAATAATAAACAAAGTGGGAGAACATGTCACATTGTGATGATTGTTTCAGCAGCACAATGGCCACACATTGGGCCACAACAATGAAGCATTCCACTCAAACTGGAGCCTCGCAGAGCGTCGCGCGTCGCTTGACACTTTGTTTGCTCTCTGGACCCCCACTTGCCTTAGTGTGTGCAGCTCAGAAAAAGGCACCGTTCCTACCTGAAGTGTCAGCACACAAGTGTGTGTGTGTGTGTGTGTGCTAGGGTGAGGAAAAAGTCAAACATCTATTGGTGCATGCATGATCGCAGCAAAAAGCTCCTGCTACTTTAGCTGCTTCTGCAGTCATCACTCTTGCCGTGCCACAAACTGTTGGAACTGTTGTTGTCGCCTTTTAGCCGTGCTTGGACTGAGTGTAGCCACGCGCTCAGCGGAGGATATCCGCAACCCCCACTCACACACACATGCACACGCAGTGCTGCAACAGTGCAAATCTTTACGCCAAGCTCACTTTCCCCCCATGTCCCCATCATTATTGATGCTCTCTGGAGTGTATAGCCTCGCAACCATGGCGATGTCACCAACATTGTTTTTGTTTGTGGTGACAAAGAGCAGGCCAGAAGCCCCCTGTGATTCGCTTTATCTATTTTAATTGTTCTTTGGAGTCCCAATCAAGTGTCTGAACAGCTCTTGTTGCCCTCTTATCAGTCCAACAGGAAGTATTTCCATTGGCTGGTTTGGTTTGGTTGGGGGGAGGGGTACAGACACCCGCTTCCCGTTTCCTCATTTGATATCCCACATTAGCACCAGCTGTCACCAGGGTCTCACCTTTTGGTATTTATTTTTTTCATGTCCTCATCTCTCCCTCCCTCTTTGTCTTCATCTATCTGTCTTGTTCCTCTGATTCAATTGCTGGGACTTTCTGATGTCCCACCCACCACACCCTCTCCCTTTCTCTCATCCATGCCTGTCTCCATCTCGCTGCGTTTTCTCTTGTGTGTGTGTGTGTGTGTGTGTCTGACAGTGTCAGGAAGAACCGTACAGATGGAGGATGACCCACTGATCTCTCTGCTACCAAATCTGCTTCGGCTCACTTCATTTACTGTATACGTTGTTCCGCACAGACACATTATCACAAGCCATTGTCTGCAAGACAGAGAGACAACCTCCCCACCACACCAGCCTGCCACCAGAGGACAGAGGGCAATTTTGCTCTATATGTTATACATGATTGATATTGCGTGAGAGGGTTGGATTATTTGGAAACCCAATGAATCATCATACTTGTTTATACTTGTTTTAGTGCCTAGTTTTTTGTGTGCCTGTGAATGTGTGTATGCATTGTGTGTGTGTGTGTGTTTGAAAGAGAGATAAATAAAGTTTGTGTGTGTATTTGTGTGTGTGTGTGTGTGTGTGAATGTGTGTATGCATTGTATGTTTATGCGTGTGTGAGAGAGATAAATAAAGTGTGTGTGTGTGTCTTTTAGTGAAAGTGAAAGCTACTGTATATGCATGTAAGGTTTCTCTTCTAATAAGCCATCACTTTCCAAATCGTTGCATGATTTTAATCATCCTTCTGACCAAGCCCAAGACATATTTCTTGTTAGATCAATAGATAGATAGATCTGAACTGTCCAGCAGCTTAAAAACAACCGCACATCTACTCATCAGTCAGACATACAGTGGTAATAAACATAGAAGGTTAAGTGCCTAAATAGATACTAAAAATTAATTAATTTCACAGTGAAGACCAATTACAGTTTTTCTTGATTGCTTTCATCTGCTTAAAGAAACTGGGATCCACTTGGTCTTCATGAACATCTTTGCACAGCAGAAGTCATCTCTTGCAAATGTGTTCACACATTTTCATTGAGTTCACACATTTCACAACAGTTGCTGCTGCACAAAAACAAATTTAGGGCAAGGTCATATTTTCATATGCAAACTTCTGGCAATATTTTCTAGTTAACTCATTTGTTCCCCACAAATCACCCACAAGTTTCCTGCAAAGCAGTTAACACAAATGTCATTCAAAGACCGCAAACTCTATTGGTTTCCCCATGCTAAACAAAAGGAAAACATATTTTCAGAATCAGAATCAGCTTTATTGGCCAGGTTTGCGTAAACAAACAAGAAATTTGACTCCGGTTAATCTTTGCTCTCAAAGTACAACACTCACTTTACATATAAAAAATAAAAAAACAAAAAGAGTAAAAGAATAAAAACAGAACAGTAAGAATAGAATGAAGGGCAGTAGAATATGGCTATGTATAAGATTTATTACAGTACATTTGCAAATAAATAAATAGACAGTATGGGTGGTATAGGGTAATGCAATGTCCCTGTCAAGGTTGCCGAGTTGCGGACACCTCAACAGACACAGGCAAGATGCAATATACAGTTGAAAAGAGGGTGTGAATAGTGCAATATCAGTACAGACTGAAGCAACACCAAAGCACTTTTCCTCTGTAGCACGCACGCTATTTGATTATCCGGCATCGGCTTTGCAAATAACAATGTCCACAGACAAGGTAGAGTATGTTCCATGATTTTATGAAAGATGTATTGCGACATCAGAAGCAAGTCAAATTTGTAGTTTCTTCTGTCTCATTCCATCGAACTACAGATCCGCTACCCGATCTGGCAAACTTGCATAGTGCGGTTATAGCCGATAGAGGGTCGTGAAGCAAATGCAAAAGTGCAGTTCACCCTGTTATGAGTTGATAAACCACTGAAACGATTTTGAAAACATTATTTTAAGGTACAAAAAACTCTTTGGTGTTGCTTTAAGATTAAATATAAATACAGTGCAAGGCAGTTCAGTGCAATGATAATGTATGACCATATTGTAACTGTAAGGCTACACATGAGGTAGATGAGCAGAACAGTGTTGATTGACTTTGTTCAGTGTAAGGGTGGGGGCTGTTTCTGAGTGTTCAAAAGAGTGACTGCTTGGGCATGGGCGGATTATGAACCTTCGGGCCCCTGGGCCCAGATGTATTAAGGGCCCCCCACTAATTGTTGCATATGTGGGAGGGGGAGTTTGGGGGTCCTCCGCCAGAAAATGTTTAATTAGTTTAATGTGATTTCCTGTATTTTGGGGCATTTTGGGGATGGCCAATACTAAATTCAATCAGATTCATAGCCTACATCCTGATTTGTTGATATTGAGGCAATGATTCCATGCAAAGGCTTGGGCTTCAGGGCCCCCTGACCTCTTGGGCCCCTGGGCCTGGGCCCGGTAGGTCCGTGCAGTAATCCATCCCTGTGCTTGGGGGAAGAAGCTGTCTTTGTGTCGGCTGGTTTTGGCCAACAGTGCCTTGTATCGTCTACCAGAGGGAAGGAGGTTGAACAGTTTGTGACCAGGATGTGAGGGATCTGTAGAGATTTTTGCTGCCCTTTTCCTGACCCTGGACCAGTACAGGTCCTGGATGGAGGGAAGGTCAGCTCCAATGATCCTCTCTGCAGCCCTAATTGTCCGTTACAGTCTGGCCCTGTCCCGTTTGGTGGCTGACCCAAACCAGACAGTGATGGAGGTGCAGATGATGACAGACAGAATGATGGCTGATTAGAAAGTGGTCAGCAGCTAGCTCCTTAGGCAGATTAAACTTTCTTAGCTGTCTCAGGAAGTATAACTTCTGCTGGGCCTTTTTCTGGATAGTGTCAATGTGGAGAGAGCATTTTAGGTCCTGTGAAATCTTTTCACAGGGGGTAGAGATTCCTTGTATAAGTCTGAATCTCTGATACACCTGTGTGAAACTCCTTTGCACATTTCTTCAATCAGCAATCTTTCATTATCCATAAGAGATGCCATATCTCTTATGGATATGTGTGCTTCACCTCACTGTGTGTTCACTGTGTGCTGAGTGTCAATTCACGGATTGGGATAAATGCAGAGACCAAATTTCCCTCGCGGGATCAAAAGAGTATATATATATCTGTTCTGTGTTGCTATTTGGAAGTATAGATCGGTAGCCTAGAAATCTAGACGCACCCTAGCGGCAGCAAATTACATTTGCTTCCCGGGCTAGTCTAGCAACTCTCCGTTGGCTTGTGAGCTCGAAAAATTAAACTTCAATCAAATCGTGTATAGAGTCGTTAGGCGGGCTTAACATAATGATTGATGGCAGAGTTGCAACGGTTTGACTTGAATTCATTGCTACTTGAAAACAAAGAAGATAGATATTGCTGTTGACGAACAGTGTGACACGAGTTAAGCTTTTTTTAAGTTGGCAAAACTTTGAACTAGCCAACTAGCTCAGCTGGTGGGAAAACGCATGGGACTCAGTGCTGTCCTATTGCCTGCAGAGGGAATTTGAAAGACAACCGATTATCCCGCCCCTAGGACTGAGCACTGCGAACGGTGAGTGCCCAGACCCTACATCTTAATGTGGGTCTGGCTTGTCAGGCTAATAGATCGGCACATTTAGAGAAAGTACAGGTTATTTGTAGTTATTTGTAAGCACTGGCCTATTTGGTGAAGAAAACAGTACAAAAGGTGTTTACTGTAGGTCTATTTTGATGAAAAATGACAAGTTGTAATTCAATGAAATTTGTCTTACTGTAGGTCTTACATGTCAATGACAGTTACATATTGGGAGGAAAGAATACAATTATTTTCTATTCAGTACATTTTTTCTTTACACAGTTTTTTTCTGATACCAGAAAAATGAGAAAGAAATGGAACAGACATAGCAAAAATGCTCATTTTGGGAACTATATTTTGCATTTTGTTGTCCAGTGTGTAATGATTGATTGAAATCAGGGATTTGACAACATGTGCATGTTTTAAGTGTTTTGAGAGAGTAACAACCTTTTACAAGTGCTTTTGTTCAGACATGGGTGTTAACTGTTTTGACACAAGCATCAAAATGTTTGAGAAAATCTGTAAGTTGTGGAAGATGTGATGTGTATGTGGGTGTATGTGTGACTGAAATTCAGTGTTGAATAGGGGGTTAGGGGGGGGTTACAAAAAACAAAAACAATAGTTCTACCTATAGTTCGAGTTGATGCAGGCAGCAGCTAAAGCATGAGAGTTCAAGGGTGCAGCATGCACATCCAAACTTAAGAGAGAAGCATGCTGGATTTACACCCTGGACACTTTAGCTCCAAAAGGGTTGAATGAAGACTTTGATCTGAGGCCATTCTTGTAAATAATTGTATAAATAATGTGTAAATATTGTAGATACTGTGGTAATGTTTTGCTGACTTCATATGATGTGTTATGTCATGTTCCCAGTGTACCTGTCCACTGCTGTGGGATTGATTCTCACAAAATTGTCCTGAACTGTTGTAACACACCTTAGTGGTATTCTTTACTATCTCTCTATTTCTTTATTGGTGTTTTTCATTTTTATTTTTTATTTTATGTCTTGTTTTTCATCATTTATATAGTGGTTGAGGCGCCTTTTTAAACATTTCAAACTAGGCTTAAGGCATTGCAGGCTTGTCCTTTCCTACCTGATTTAAATATTTTTGTAAATGTTTGAATATACATACATTTTGATATTTACATTTATATCTGTATTTATATCTGTCCTTTTATGATGGAATTGCACTTTAACGTGATAGGTCATGTGATCAATCATTGATGTATATATGGAGGTGTGTCTCACCACTTGTTTCATGTCTGATGAAAGGCTGGGGCCCGAAGCGTCACATGTGGTGATATAGCCTACCAATAAAAAAACGCTAAGGAGCAGATTCTGGTGTGCGGACTCAATGTTCTTCTAGCAGCTAAAGCAGCCACCCTGTACACTCTGAGCGCTACACTCTGAGCGCCCCAGCCAGCGCTGTACCTTAGCTACTGGCTGCAGCAACTCGAGCTAGGTAAAACCGTTTGTTTTGGGGGTTTTTTCGTACTGGGAGTACTCGTGACCTTGAGAAACGGAGATCTATGTGAAAAATCCAGCACAACTGAAGTCACTCAGAGGCAGAGTGTCAGAGAAAGGGCGTCGGACTGGGGGGAAAAGTGGGACTGATTACTATAGGGCCCCAATAGGGCCTTGAAAAGTCTGGAATATATTATATATATATATTATTTTTTTTTTTATATTTTCATTTCCAAATTAAATGTAATGAATGTCACACTAAATGTAAATTTCATATACAAAGAATAGTGAAGACTGTCTAAGGCAGTGGTTCTCAATCGGTGTGCTGAAGCACACTGGTGTGCCATGAGGCAAAGTGAGGTGTGCCGGGGAATTCTGAGGAACCCATTACATTTATACAGACTCATGAATTAGGCTAGAGGGCTATTTTAAATACAGAAATGGCTTTTTGATTAAAAAGCTCAATCAACACCATGAGCATGCCTATCACTGAGGTCTCATCTGATGAACACACTGTATAGAGAAATGTATGGGCATGAGAATGAACACTCTTGTTATTACCTAGATAATAATGTGTGTGACATACTTTACAATCAGTAACCATAAGCCGGTGTGCCTTGGCGGTTTGGTTTGATCTTTGGTGTGCCTTAGCCCCAAAAAGGTTGAGAACCTCTGTTCTAAGGTCACTCTCACTCTCCCTGGCTAAAGTGCAAAATCGTTAAGTCCGTCTGCACAACGATTCATATTGAAGGTATCATATTTTGTTTGTAATTGTTGCGCTGCTGGTACAATGTCTTTCTCCAAGGAAGCCAAGTCGAGTTACCAAAATACAAAGGCAAAAACAGGAAAAAGAAAGCGATCAAAATGAGGGGAAACAAACTTTTTTCCAAAGAAAGGTAGCACAAATATTAAAAAACGAAATCCCATGGTGTTAAACTGCTTGAATATCTCTGCAATTAATAGCAAAGTCCTTTTAGGCAAGTCCCTTCACTCGGCGGCCATATTGTAATGCTTTTTGGGCACTTATAGGGCATCTATTTTGGCAGAAATGCACGTGCGCAAGGCTTCACAACACCAACCTTGCTCCAGTGGTGAGATCACAACACATCATTGGCACGATGTATTCAACACACCACATGATTGGCACAATGTATTCACATCAACTTTTTTGCCGCGGAAGGGGCTGGATATGTGTAGACAACTGCCATATTGGCTTTACAAACTAACCCCATGCATTTCTATGTAGCATTTTTTGAGTGCTGCTTCTCCTCAATAGAAAGTCACTGTTGTTAGTGCTAAAAACCAACTGAGACAACCCATTGAAAGAGCGGAAATTACACGTTCCTATAATTTCTATGGTAATCTGAGCTATGTCCGCCTCCATCTCCATCTTTTTCAGAAAGACTTGGTGCCAGCTAGATTCATGTAGGCTACATGCTGATCATTATCAATGTGCACTCTACACGTTCCGTCGCAACATCCGCAATCTGTCTCCAACCCACTTCTCCTCTGTGGTCGTCTCCGGTCTACCTCCACTCAGCACTTTCTCCACTCTGGAGGTTAATGATGCCACAGACTTGCTCTGCTCCACACTGAGCTCATGTCTGGACGAACTGTGCCGTCTTACTAGCCTGGCGGGGCCATCCTATATCATTGAGATGTATAGTCTGGCATCGAATCATTCACCTCGCTTAATCCAAGGGGCGGGCAGAGAATTGTCTTTCAAACTGCCTAGGCATGCAATAGGCCAGCGCTACGACCATGTCCGTATCCGGTAGGCAAAACGGCAAACACATCCTTCTTAGAAAGGAATGACTTAAGTGCATTGTGTTGCTCAACTTTCAAAGAAAAATCACAAGTCCAACTCCTCCAAAGTTGACGCCAACGCCGATTCAAACAACTGCTCTTCGTTCGCCATAGCCACCTCGTTATCCTGTTAAGCCCGCCTTAAGACTCTCTAAAGAAATAGAGCGCTGTGATTGGAGAACATCCACGGTGTTAAGCCAATAGAAATTCCTATGGTTCGATACTAGACGTACAGGCTGAGCAAATTAATTTGCCGCCGCTAGGGTGCGTCTAGATTTCTAGGCTACCGTCTTACTACAAGGCCAGCTCGATCCAAACACTCTCACCCATGGCTAAATGATCCTCAGATCACAGCGCACCAAACTCAGAGCCACGGAGAGAAAATGGCACAAATCTAAACTAACTGATGACCTCAAAAACTACCAGACACTCTTATCTTCCTTTTCAGCCAGCACTGCTGCTAAGACGGCTTTCTATAATGACAAAATCAACAGTGTCACAGACACTCAGAAACTTTTCTCAACTTTCAAGTCGCAACCTAACCCTCGGCTGCCGACTCCTCCATCCAGCCAAGTACGGACTGGGACAAAAAAATGGCTCTGGCATATTTGACCCAAGCCAGTAGGCCACGGCTGCCCCAAATTTTGTGGTGGAAAAAGCTCACACCTACCTGTTCGATTCAAGACCAAATTAGTACTCTGGAAAACCTTGATCCAAGGAAACATGCTGAGACAAAAGTAGCCGTTGAACTGTCAATATTTTAATCACAATACTACAAAGTGACAGCCTGATTAAGTCTAAGCCAGTGCAACACTGAGCAGTGGAGTGAATGTATATTCTGCAGAGTAGGGGCCGACTGACCATCCGACGGCCGTCGACTGCCTGGTTAAGTGCCTCATCGGCCAAGTAGGATGACTGTCTAGCTCTCCACATAAATATACGTCACTCAGGCTTAAACAAAGCTATCAGTATGTCTACGCTATCAGTTGTCATTGTCATCCAAAAAAGTAAATATGTGCCATTGCGTTTTCAATTAATGACACTAGGCAGGATGATGCAGCCTTTATATTGCTCATAGCCTTGCGCTCATAGCCTTGCGCTTCAAAAATGCGCTAGAATTGAATCCCGTGTGTGCAGAATAGGTGGTGAATGTCAGTTAGAGCCAGTCATCATGGTCCGGAAGAACTTCGGATAGGCCTAACATAAAACTGAGTGGTGAGAACAGCAACATTTAACCAGTTTTCCACCAAAGGTAGGCTATATTAGCCTGGGTGCCATTCCGAACTTAGTCCCGCCCACAACGTCAGGCTAAGGCTATATGGTCCTGTCCCAATATTTAGACTATTGACCAACTTTACCCCTTGAATAATTTATCGTAGGCCTAGCCTATCTTGCATTTGGTGTGACTTAAACCTTACCCCTTATCCAGTTTACACATGATACTAGCATATGAAAATGTTTTTAAAATGAGTTACGAAATGGGGTGCTGCACCAGTACATTACCGTTTATTTTTTTCTATTCAACAAAATAGTTAGGCTACGTATTCATAAAACATTGGCAAAACACAACTGTAAGAGCTTAGGTCTCAATACGGGTCCTTTACTGCTTAGTAAATAAACGTTGTAGCCTCTCTGGATTCTGCTATCAAGCATGAGTAGACATACACCAAGCCTATACATACGTCTCACAATAGCCCCTTTTCAATTGAAAAGTCCCCATAAAGAATATAGCCCAACATGTAACCAGATAATTTACATGTTATAGTCCTAAAGGGTTATTTGCAGTGAGCTATCCCTGCTTTTCTTACAGACTAGACGTAAAACATAGGCGTGACAGTGTTGCTTTGTTAAGGCTGTTTCTACTGGGCTAAGATATTTCCCTACTCTAAGTAAATGTCATGTTAAGGTGAGTTTAACAGAAGTGACCTTTACCTTGATGTAGTAGCCTATATGATGAGATCAAAGTCCCAATAGACTTGCTTAAAATGAGTTGAATATAACAACCTGTGTAGGTTTTTAGACCATATTATGCTTTCAATGCATATAATATATTTTAAGTCAATTTATCAAGTAGTTTCCACAAAATTCACCAGAAGTGATCATTTAAGGGGTTATTTTTCAATATTTTCGTCACGGGGGAGCCCCAAACCCCACTAGCATTTGGCAGACCCAAAAGTATTTTTGTTGTGACCACCTATTTAATTTTTGAATCACAAAGTATGTGAGATGGCAAGGGACAAGGGTGTGTGCGCATGTACTGTGTATGGTAGTGGGCCTATTTGGAAGAAAGTCCAGGGCCTTTTTTTAGTCCCAGTCCGTCCCTGTTCTGCAGAATTTTCAACCCAATTTGAGATCTGCGCAAAATTTGAGGCTGGAGTCTGGAGTAGCTGTGCTCCATCCTTTTTCCTCAGGGGTCGAAGGTCCTCCTATTCCCTATGCAACAATCCAATCAGAATTTGGGGTTCACCTTCTCAGTAGATGACTGACGTCTTGGCAAACCAATATGACATCAATCCACCTTACAAAGCGTTTTTGGGTGTTGTCATGGAAACTTTTCTATCCTCAGATAACCTTTTGCTCTTACTTTGCTTAGTTTTCTTGTTAACCAAAAATGGTCACACCCCAATAACTGTCCGCAACTGCTATATTCTTCAGCTGGCAGACTGCAATCAGCAAAATAAAGCAGACTGACAGACTGCTGATTAGTAAAAAACCCTGAGTTATGTAAAATAAATAGCTCATGGACAGGCTCACGTTTCTCTGACCGCAAACACTTGCTGTGTTCAGATGACCCTTCTCTACAGAGAGTACAATCTTGACATTTAGATAGATAGATAGATAGATAGATAGATAGATAGATACTTTATTGATCCCCAGGGGAAATTCAAGGTCTCAGTAGCATACAGACATCACACACACATTCACTAACAGTAGAAAAAGTAATTAAAAGTATATAATATAAAAAACACAACTAAGCAATATAAGGACAGTAGAAGATAAAGAATATACTAAATATACTAAAATACAAATTATACTAAATAACACTTAATCTAAATCAATTCTAAAAACAGTATCCACACATAGTGGGTGATTAATCAATCAAGAGGCGCTTGCAATGACTGAGGCAGGGACTGAGCCTGTGATTCTCTGTGCATAGTAAGATAAGGTAAGGTGCTCTGTGTGAGTGAGTGTCATGGTGATGGTGGAAATGAGTAAGTCCAACAGTGCAACAGTGCAAGAATAAAGTCTATATATATATATCTATATATATGACTATATTAACAAAAGGTATAAGTGTGGCCACAGTTCGGCTGTGGCATGGAGGGAGGGGTTATGCATATGTGCTAATGTGCTAATATAGCACGCAAACAGTGAGGCAGAAAGACAGTGGTAAAAAGTGGCTAGTGGACAGACAGTATCCAAACATGGAGGGGGTGAAGAGGCAGACAGACTATGCGGAGAAGTCTATCTCTCCTCTTCTCTTAAGTGAAGCATTGAACAGTTCAATGGCCCTGGGGACAAATGACTTACTCAGTCTGTCTGTTGGTCATCTATGTAGCCTATATTAATTTTAAGCTAAGCTTCTTAAAACTAATTAAGAACCATTTTCATGACGGCTTAGAATTAAACTCATTCAAATGTTCTTGGAACTTACCAACCTTAACACACCATGCTCAGTGTATATTTCACAATGGCTCTGTCTGCTCAGTAGTACATAGGCCTTTTTGAATATTCACTACACTATCAGTCTGACTGATCTGAGGTAGCCATGGAGCACATGATCTCCATATTCACAAGCTATTATGAAAGAAGAGTTTCTGCTTGAATTCAAAGTATAATTTTGAATTATTCAATAGGCTACATTTAAACTATACAATGCTCAATTGATAGCATTACCAAAACATTACTGAAGTTTATGTGTAAAGAACTAAATGACCTAGACTGTGGTAAACCTTATTGTAATGTATACCAGTTATCACTATAGGACAACTGAAACAACACAAAATAAACAGGGCAACTTTGTTGCCTGTTGGTTTAAATATTTTATTACTGTAGGCTACACCTACAATACATTGTTGGTACATTTTAGAACTGTACAGCTACAAGAACTAATTCCCTTTAATGTCTTTCAGTAGCCTATCGTAGGTTATATACAGCTTAGTTGGCTTGAATATCACTTGACGCTTTGTAGCCTACATTTCCATCAGTCTAGTCTTTTAGCTCATCTTTACCAAGAGAACCTAGCCTGGGTGCCAGCCGAACTTAATCCTGCCCACATTTGAGGTCGGGAAGTTAGGTCTGGCATTACTCCGTTGTGGAGCAACTATGCTCGCCCCAGAGCTGGCGGACCAATCAAATCGGGCTTTACGATGATGGATAGGTGAGCAACAGCACCTTGTCTATCACGTCATCTGAGCACGCTTAGGTTGATTATGTTTGCAACAAAACCGCTGTGGCTAAAAGGAGACAGATGGCTTCTAAGACCCCATATGGAAAATGCATATTATTTCAATGAGGTTTTATCACTGAAAACGATTATTTCTGAAAACTTTGGCCAAAGTTGAGATGTGGGAAAACAGCGTGTTGCATTGTGACATGTTCACTCGTTCGTTTCAAATCTCTGATTGACCACCTGTTCGAGGGATTTGCGACAGCCTTTCCCAGCTGTTTATAAAATGTTTGTAGCATATGTTCAACAGAATTATTTTTAACGGAGGGGACATAGGCTATCAGTTTTTTCCTAATACACTCTAAAAAATGCTGGGTTATTTTTTCAACCCAAACGCTGGGTTGAGGCTGTTTTGTTTGGTTGTTTTTACTCATATTGGGTCATTTCTGTAACCCAGCTTGCTGGGTTGATAGTTTATCACTGCTGGGTTGATAGTTTAGGGCTGTGCTCCCCCTGTCCCCCACCTGACGTGGAGTACACTACCCAGCACCAGGGTGACTTCAACACAGCTGCATAGTTATTTGAAGGTTGAGAGAAAAAAATCGGCAGGCAGGCATATTCTTTCAACCGTCCAGTCCAGCAGCTGTCAACATGCAATGGAAATCAGGTGATTTCGGAAGGTATGTATCTGCTTTTATTTATTTATTTTTATCCAGACGGATTTTAAAAGTCCACCCAGAGACATACCCTTCGTGATATCAAGGAATATTCTGCCTGCCATTTCGTTCAGCTTCAAGCAGGTTAGCAGGTGTCATTCATTCCAGCTAATATAAGCTACTGTTAATGTTAAATCTACACAAAGACAGACTCATAAAACATATTTCTGTATTCACTGGGTAGGAACTGCTGAACAGAAACAAAACAAACTTTTACAACGAACTACAATTAGCATACCAGCAGCTGGTAGGTAACGTTAACGTTAGCAGACTTGGAAACTTTATGCTAGCAGCTAATTAAATATGCTTCGTGGCTATAACGTTTGTCAACTAGCTAACACAGTCGAAGTAGTCTCTTCACAACACACGTAACTTACGATAATAATCATGCCAAACAACATCTTATTAAATCATTCAGGGTAGCCTCATATTATAGCCATGTAACTTACCGGGTGGTTCTTGGTGGTAACATTAACTTGGATTCACTAAGAATGTGTTACCATAGCTAGCTAACGTTAGCACTGCTGACTGTCAGCCTAATGTTAGGCTAACGTTAATGGTAATGTTACCTGCTAGTGTTATCAAGCTCATCTGACATAAACGCACGTTTTGTATTACCGGTATTATGTTTAAAACAACTCCATAATATAAGGTGGTCATGGTTTCCGAGTGTGTTGCACTAATAATTTGTCTCCTGGTGGATTTTTATGTCTGTCAACATCATTTACTGGTAATGGTTCATGCACGTCTTGATATAAAGTTTTGTAGGCTAACCGTGATTAAAATGCACTCTTTTTTTCTTTGATTGACAGGACTGACCCCCAAAACGGACTTTGGAATCTGCCTGCCTTCATGGAAGTATCACATGCATTTTATACTAGGCTATCTATTCAAAAATAAAGAAAACTATCAAATAAATAATTATGTTTAACTGTTTTATTTCATTGCATGGCTTTTGATGGACATTTAATATAGACTGTCTATATCAGGCCTAAAGCTGTTAACAGAAGGTGTGACTTTCAAGTTAGTAAATACAAACTTTGAGTTATTACAAGTTTGTACAAGCAGAGTGTTTTAAAAATCAACCAGTAGTTTTGGGGGGATTTGGTTACATAACCCAAACGTTACGTAACTTTAACTAAACAGTTGTGTCAACATAACCCAACATATTGGTTAAATGTCAACCCAGTTGTTGGGTTAAATTTAGTAACCCAATTTGCTTGGTTAAGATAACCCAATGCTGTGTTGGACCACATTTTACTCAGCGGCTGGGTTGAAAACAACCCAGTTTGGGTTGTTTTCAACCCAGCATTTTTTAGAGTGTAGTCTACCCTACTATGTATATCTTAGATTTCGCTAATGAGTGTTAGGAGATATTAATTGACGGCACAATAACTTTTACAAAAGACCAAAAAACAATGTTAAAGCATTTGTGGAGAAGAAGGATGGTTCGTGATTTCTTCCTACATCTCACGATAAGCTATTTTGTTGCTCTGATTGGTTAGGTCTATCCAATTGAGTGCAGAGGCATTCCCCCCCTTTATCGGTTGAAACACGCCCCATAATTACGTCCCAACGGAGCAGTATCAGACTCATTCTGACTAGAATTGAGTATGGCTACGTCAGGCTAAAGAGAACCCTTTCCGAGACAGAACCCTTTCAAACGCCCTACTTCAATAGAGACCAACCACCACTCAAAACCTTCTGACGGATGGCGTCTGGCACAAACTGATCAATCTGACCAACAATTAACGTCGATTTGACACTCTTTTGCTGTTGAGGTTTGCAAATTATTTATTTAGAAAACTTAAGTTGCGCTTTTTGTTATTATGATCGGAGCACGGCCTTACCATGTTATCATTACCACGTCATTATATTATCGCAATTAATTCATGTCATCATCAGCATGGCATGTCACTCCTAGCCTACCTGCTCTATCACTGAGTTCTTGTTATCATGTAGCCTCAACTAGGCTCTCAACCACCTGCTCTGTCCCTCAGCCCTGTATGCTTGCTTACATCTTCTCGCCCAAATTAATATAACCTATTTTATCGGCCCAAAAGGTGAGTTGGTCCACGTGCGTTGAGCGGTATGCCTGATGGCTAGTCAGTCCGCCCCTGCGTCCAGCCTTACTGCCGATAACCTTGCCTCATTTTTTACAAACTAAGAGTCAATTCTCTACATGTCAACAGGATGTGACAGAATCAGATATTGCACTCCTACAACCTCTGGTGGTTGCTGGCACATCTTTTTCTGCATTCGCGCCTCTCTCTGAGAGTGAGGTATCAAGACTTCTGAGATGTAGCCGTCCTACCACATGCTCGTTGGACCCGATACCTGGTCTACTTCAGTCCATCAGCCCGACCATCACACCAGCTATCACACATGTGATCAATGCTTCATTATCCTCTGGCACGTTTCCAACAGCATTCAAAATGGCCAGGGTAACACCTCTACTCAAGAAAACTTCTCAACCCTGCTCAAGTTGAGAACTATCGTCTTGTCTCACTCCTACCTTTCCTATCCAAAGGTATCGAACGAGCAGTCTCTGAATTCCTTTCACAGAACAACCTTCTTGATACAAACCAATCTGGGTTCAACAGTGGCCACTCAACTGAAACAGCTCTGCTGTCTGTAACAGAAGCCTTAAAGGAAGCCAGGGCGACCACATGGTCATCAGTACTCATTCTGCTTGACTTATCAAGATGTAGGGCCTGGGAACTCACCATTGGCAGTGCTCAATCCGAGGGGCGGGATAAACGGTTGTCTTTCAAATTCCCTCTGCATGCGATAGGGCAACTCATGTTTCCCATGTCCCATGTGTTTTCCCACCAGCGGAGCTAGTTGGCTAGCTGATCAACTTAAGAAAAGCTTAACTCCAGTCGCGCTGTTCGCCAGCAGCAGCATCCATCTTCTTTGTTTTCAAGTAGCAGGGAATTCATGCAGAACCGTCGCCACTCTTCCGTTATTATGTTAAGCCTGCCCACCGACTCTATACACGATGTGATTGGCTTGATCGAAGTTGAATTTTTCAGCTCGCAAGCCAACGGAGAGTTGCTAGACTACCCTGGCTGCAAATTACATTTGCTGCCGCTAGGGTGCGTCTAGATTTCTAGGCTAACTCAATACAGTAATGTGAGTAAATGTAATGCATTACTTTCCACCTCTGGCGGTGGGGACGAAGGATCTCCTGAAATGCTGACTGCTGCAGCTGCTCCTCTGTTGTTCCAGTTATTTGGGCAGCTGTGGCCCATTGGTTAGCGCTTCGGACTTGTTACTGGAGGGTTGCCGGTTCGAACCCCGACCAGTAGGAACGGCTAAAGTGCCCTTGAGCAAGACACCTAAACCCTCACTGCTCCCCGAGCGCCGCTGTTGTTGCAGGTAGCTCACTGCGCCGGGATTAGTGTGTTCTTCACCTCACTGTGTGTTCACTGTGTGCTGAGTGTGTTTCACTAATTCCCGGATTGGGATAAATGCAGAGACCAAATTTCCCTCACGGGATCAAAAGAGTATATATACTATATACAGGAGGCTGTGGAGAGGGTGTGCGCTATTGTCCATTATTACACGGCTCTTCACAAGGCAAGTTGAACGCTCCATTGACTTGAATGGGATTTAGTTCTAGCGGTCATTATTTCTTGGGAAAGGACCTCTGAAAAAAATAATGACCGCTGTCAATGGCAACGGAGTTTGTGCTTCAAATTCATGTCTTTCATATCACTACGCAAGAACTGTAACTTCATTCAAAAGTGAAAGCAGACGGTTGTTCTAAAAAATGTTTGATTCAAGTTCAGCGTGTGTTTTTCCGAACTATTTGTTTCTCAGCAAATGCCACAATGAACAGTAACAAATAGGCTAGGCTATGTAGGCTAAAGTCATATCGTGGGGAGTTTATTATTTCGTTTTGGCAAGTAGCCGTGTAATAAGCGGGATAATGTATAGAACGCCGGTCATTATTGGGAAAATAAGTCCCTTCAGGGCGGAACAAGACCCCTCCGCTGCACATCGGGGTCCGGTTCGCCCTGTCGGAACTTATTTTCCCAATAATGACTGGCGTTCTATACATTATCCCTTACTTATAGCATTCAGCTGTCTGTTGTTTTATAGTCATTCTTGTTTCCAACATCTTTCCAATCGCATTACTTTGCAGTTAACTTCAACATCTATACTGGAAACTTCTCGAAAACGTATTCAAGAGATGTCAGAATTGCTTAAGAGGATATGATGTAAAATCACACCATGATTCACTGTTTTTAGTTCTACAGCACTTTGCAAAATTCAAGGGAACATCTCCTCCCTCCCTTCAACAAAGCAAACCACACCAAGTTCTGTGGCCTGAAAGCATCCTTGGAGCGATTAATAAAGCCCTGTAATGCAGTCACTGTTAGTGTTATTTTCAGACAGTTTTACCCCACTGTATTCACTCTACAGTGTTGGGTTGTGTAGAACAATAGAAACCACCATAGCCAGCTCGAGTGTGTGTGTGTGTGTGTGGGCTGTAATTTATCTGGAGTGGCTGGGTAAAAGGTCACTTGTAGTTAAATAGAGAAAACATGCTTGAAGAAGTGGGGCAGGAGAGCCATGCAAATTTTGACCAGGGCTTGGTCATGACCATTGTTCAACACACACACACACACACAAACACAGAGAGAGAGAGAGAACACAGAACACATTATGCACACACTAGAGCCCCCACCCAGGGCTTTTCTGACAACTCTTACCATGGTGGGGTCAGTGGGAGGGTGGATCCATCCCCTTGGCTTCCTTCCTGGGGTCTGGAATAGACCGCTGGGCTGCTGAGGGCTCTTAGAAAGTCCCTTTCTGATGTCAGTGGGGAAAGACACGAGCAGAGCAACTGTAATGTTCCACTGTGTGTAACGGGCAATTATGCTTCACAGAACCCAGGGCTTGAATCCCCTAGAAAAAGCATAATGCCATTGAGGCAAGAAAAACCTCACTTCTACCAGAAAACACCTATTGACTATATTGTTAATTCAGTCTTTCAGCTAATTCTGAGATGTATTACTTATTTCCATTATTTGTGAAATGTTGCTCAATATAGCCTAGGTGTCAGCATTGCCACCATTGGAACCTCGTCCCCATGGAGATTAGTTCTGCTGCCGTTGATTAAAAGTACACTATGCAAGATTTTCACTTGAAACCTGCATAGTGTACATTTAATCAGTTGGTTTTTTATAGGCCATATGGATTGTTTTATAGTCATATGTTTATTCATTCCTTTGAAAAACTCAGATAAAAAAAAAAAATCATATTATATTCTTTTATATTCCATTTCTTGGTTTGTTCTGAGGCAGATTTAAATTATTACTACTCCTAGATATCACTACTACTGTCACCCCCCCCCCCCCCCCCCCCCAAACAGCATTATCTGAATGATCGCCCATCACTTTTCTTTCATAATTGCTCACTGTACTTCCTTTATACTGTACCGTAGTACAAAGTATTGCATGTTTATTTGTGCAATATGGCTTGGTATTTGAATGTCCTTTTTTTCTATGTCTGATACCCCAGTACAGAGATATGAGATGCATTCAGCTGTTTCCAGTCAGGAAGTGCCAGCATCATTCCTTTGGCTTGTTTTTCCCAGTGTTCACACCGTATGCAAAATATTCTTACTATGCTAGTAAATACTTGCCTGTCGGTTTGGAAATTCCAGACTCCCCCCAACCGTCACACTACCACCCCCACCTCCTCTCCCAAGAGCACCCAGTGTTTCTGATAACATCATGAAAAAAACCCAGTCTACGTCTTTTTATGAAACAATCATATCCTCCAGCTCATAACCTCCTGAGTACGCAGTGCAACAAATCAGTTCTGGATCAGAACAGTTGTTATGCTATTTTGGTGACCTCCCAAAACACAGCCTTCCTGTGTGGGAGAGCTTTTTCACCAGGACTTTATCCACACTTGTGATTTGTGGTGTGTTTTATGGAGCCCGTTTAAACGGTACCATATAACTCATGAGGAAAATCAGGGTTAGGGAAATCATCATCATTAAATGTTTTCATTTGCTTCCTGAAGGTGAGCATTTTGTTACTAATATTCCTCCCCACCAACACACAGACACAGAGATAAACAAGCACACTCAGAGACTAACAGAAGAAGAGAAACACACAAACATACACACACACACACACACTCACACACTCACTGACTCACTTTTTCACTGTCTCTCTTATGGTAAGGTTTAGTATTCTCTTCCATGGAACTGAACCTTGCGTCTTGACATGCTTCAGGGCAAACCAAGATTCCTGGTTTCATTCTGGTGTGATTGATGTGTCACAGGCAATTATGAGAAACTGTTTGTCTCAGACACACTGGCAATTTCCAAGTCTTGGGATTATAGGGCTCTAAATGGTGACTGTACTTTTCTTTATTCCACAGGAATATAGTGTACACAAAAATTGGATGTATTGCATATAAGTTTTACATGCAAAATGTGTATCCTTGGCAATTGATATGTGTGTGTGTGTGTGTGGACATAAGAGAGAGAGAGAGAGATTTCCTTGTCTGAAGGAGAGCTTTGTTGTAGTGAACATTTTGGGAACTCAGGACCACACACACACACACACACACACACACACACGTTGCTGTTGATCCCGCATCTCCGTGTAGGCCTACTGTAAATCATGTTAAGCCGAGCCTCCCGGACCCTATTAGGAGGACAATGAAAGGCTGCCGAGCATGTGGCCTGTTTTTGTGGTGAGAGCGAGAGAGACAGAGATAGAGAGAGAAATAGAGAGATAGAGAGATATATAGAGAGAGAGGGAGAGAGAGCAAGAGAGACTTCGTCTGCCCCCGTCTATCTTTCCATAATGTGTGTGCTTTGGCGCGCGGCCAGGAGGAATGCTGCCGCTTATCGGCCTGGCCTCCGCTCCGCAGCTCCGGATGCGCCCATGCAGCGCCGAGTCACGGAATCGAGCTGGACATCACCAGACTCCAGCCAGCGCTGTGTCCTCTCTGTGTGTCCCCTGTATCCACCTCTGTCTCACTCGCTCTCTTCCTCTCTGCACTTCTTTCTTTCCTTCTATGCACATCTTGTCTCCACTGACTTTCTTCTTCAACTGTTGACCCTCTGTGTCTCTTTCCGGAAGAGAAGTAATCATATGGTCAGTGAATAAGAGACAGAAAGGATGGCAAACCTCAGTAGGGTAGAAGTGTAAGGCCATGCGCACATCCCAGGCCAAATTTGGACGGGTGCAGGATCCAGCATGAAAGTATCACAAGAGGAAAATCTGCACGCCATTTAGTTTCCATTCAAAATCTTTTTATTATTATTATTATTATTATTATTATTATTATTATTATTGTTATTATTATTATTATTATCATTATTATTATTATTTTGTGACGTTTCGAGCTCTTGGCTCTTCCTTAGACTTACCAAGAAAGAGCCAACAGCTTGAAATGTCAAAACAATTTTGAATGGGAGTTAAATGGTGTGCGAATCTCTTTTCCCCTTGTGAAACCTCAGTAGGGTACGGGCCTGTCAGTCAATGTGGGAAACAGGGAAGTCAGGGATCGTGAACGTTTTTAATTGTGCAGAGGTCAAAGTTTCATTAATGTATCTCATAAATGAACACAGGTAACATTCATCATAATTTAAAAATATTTATCAAACAACTCCTCAGAATGTTGCACAAATACACATATACTGTATAGAAACTAAGATAAAATTCCGTAGTTTCACTGACCAGAAGTATATTGATGTTGGAAATAAATGCATGAGCAATTTGTATGTCATTGGCACTGACTGAATGAGGATCGAATGATAAAATATGAAAAAAGGTAATTAAATGATAAAGTATGATAAAGAAGAGTTAACTCTAGAGGAGTATTTTCTCACAAATCACCTGTCTTTTGTGTCTCGGTTTCACTGAGGAAGCGGTGCATTTTTTTCCTGACCTTCATGCAGTTGTTCCACGCAAACTGGGGTTTTCATCTGTCATACCTGCCAAATCACACAAATAACAGTCTTTCCATCTTATTGATACACATCAGCTTTTCCTTTGGTGATCTGTATTACACTTGAGGAGATTGAGCCATCAACATTGTATGCATATCGTAGGGTACATCTTGTGGTTGGGGTTTGCCAGTCACAGCTATGGTTATTTGAATGCCCCCATGAAAGGCTTCAAAGTGAAAGTAATAGAAAAAAAATCCCCTCTGTAGAATTTAGATGGCCAGAGTCGAATGATCCTCATCATTCTCTTTTCCATGGTGCCAAGTGTGGGTGTCTGTTTGTGTTTGGTGATTGTGTTTGGTGATTGTGTTTCGCTTCATGGTAATTGGGTAGTTTGTTTCCATTTGTTGGTGAGATAAACTTTCAAGTGTGGGATGCACTTTGGCTCTTAGTCCCCCACACATCTACTCGCCCACTCAAGTCCTGCAATCTTTAAAATGATCAGTATACTCTGAATCAACAAGAAAAAAAAGCCTTTTTTTTCAAATAGCTGTGAAATGGATCTTTGTGAAGAATCACTGTTGCGGCCTTTTCAAGAAAGAAGTTCTAAATTCAAGACTTCAAAGCCGTGGGCCCAGGGGTTTGGTGGCGGATTTGCACGCACTTTTGACAACAGCTTTTCCAAATAATAAGTAATAATAAGTAAATAGTAAGTTGATAGTATAGAATGGATGCTGCGATCTCTGAGCTAAGACACACCGATCTGATTGTTCTGGTGTCGTGAGGAGATAAGCTTGGTGAAAACACTCAATCTTTTCAATTGCTACCCTTGGCAACTCAGGCTTACGCTTCACTCATGAGCTTGTGCACTGATACCCTCTTTCTCTCTCTCTCTCTCTCTCTCTCTCTCTCTCTCTCACTCACTCACTCACTCACTCACTCAAACACACACACACACAGACATATACACACACCAACACCCACACACACAAAGAGAGGGAAAGTGAGAGAGACACACAGCATTCAGTGTTTACATATGTTTCTCTCACTCAGCAATCTACCCCACGATGATGGGTGAAATGAGCTGAAACATCGCGTCGTCTTCAGGAATCCCTACACACAATAGGGGCCTTCTCAAGCAGACAGCCATGATGTGCGACCTGTCGCCACACATCACACCGCCGAGCACACTGGAGCGCCTGGCTGACAGACACGGCCATTTTTCAATCCATGAAATTACATCGCACATCTCGGAAGGCGTCCTTTTCGCTGAGCTGAGGGTACTAGAGAGTCGGAACAGACGTCGGCAGGAGAGTGGCAAAACATGTTGTACGTTGTGTGGAGATATATTATGAGGGGCCGTCTAGGCCTTAATTCATACTTGGTCTTACACACACTATCATAATCTTGCACATACACCACTATACTCATGCACACTCACTATTATAGTCATTTTACATGTATGTATGAGAGGGTATAGTCGTGTATGTGAGAGAGTATAGTAGTGTATGTGAAGGAGTATAGTAGTGAATGTGAGAGAGTATAGTAGTGTATGTGAGAGAGTAAAGAGTATAGTAGTGTATGTGAGAGAGTATAGTAGTGTATGTGAGAGAGTTTAGTAGTATATGTGAGAGAATATAGTAGTGTATGTGAGAGACTATAGTAGTGTATGTGAGAGACTATAGTAGTGTATGTGAGAGAGTATAGTCGTATATGTGAGAGACTATAGTAGTGTATGCGAGAGAGTATTGTAGTGCATGTGAGAGAGTTTGGTAGTGTATGTGAGAGAGTATAGTAGTGTATGTGAGAGAGAGTTTAGTAGTGTATGCGAGAGAGTATACTAGTGTATGCAAGAGAGTTTAGTAGTGTATGTGAGAGAGTATAATAGTGTATGCGAGAGAGTTTAGTAGTGTATGCGAGAGAGTTTAGAAGTGTATGTGAGAAGGTATAGTAGTGAATGCAAGATAGTATAGTAGTGAATGTGAGAGAGTATAGTGGTGTATGCGAGAGAGTATAGTAGTATATGTGAGAGAGTATAGTGGTGTATGTGAGAGAGTATAGTGGTGTGTGTGAGAGAGATTGCATGAAACGGAAGGAGTTTGATTTCTCAGTTCCTGATTGGTTTGTCAATGTCACTTCTCTCTAGCTAGCCAATTAAAATCAAGGAAGGGGCGGGACCTACACTGTCAACAATGTTCGTGGTTCGTGAAGATCTACTAGTGGTCGAGGAAAAAATCAGCCAACTCCTATGTGACTAAATATTAAACTACTACTGCAAACCGAATGCAAATTAGGCTACAAAGACATGAGGGGTGCCTATTCTATTGTAATAGCCTAGGCTACCAGATTTCTTTTGTCTGACGAAGTCATATTTTAGTGAACTGAGATCTGAAAGATTGCTGCCATTGCAGTTAGCTAGTTAGCTAGCATTCCAGCAACATTCCAAACATGCATTACAGTTTGGCTGGCAGACGTTTTTGGTAACCTTGTCTGCTGTTGCCAGTGACTCGTGAGCCTGTGTCCACATCGCTATTTTTGCACTGACAGCCAAAGATTCTAGAACAGAGCTCCGGACAGCGCTCCTTTCCACCTAGTAAAGCTCCCTTCAGTGTTTATTGTTGCTAGGTTACCAAACTATCTACCAGCAGCATGTCGTTGCTGCCTGGCTTAATGCTAACTAACTAGCTAACTGAAATGGCAATCTTTCAGGACTCAGTTCACTAAAATATGACTTCGCCAGACAAAAGGAGCTGGCATTACAATAGAATATGTCACCCCTTGTGTCTTTGTAATTTGCATTCGGTTTGCAGTAGTAGTTTAATATTTAGTCACATAGGACTTGGCTGATTTTTTCCTCCACCTCTAACGTTATATGAACTGTGTTGACAGTGTAAATGCTAGGTCCCGCAGCAATTTTTCAGGACTCAGTTCACTAAAATATGACTTCGCCAGACAAAAGGAGCTGGTAGCCTAGGCAATTATAATGGAATAGGCACCCCTCATGTCTTTGTAGCCTAATTTGCATTCGGTTTGCAGTAGAAGTTTAATATTTAGTCACATAGGAGTTGGCTGATTTTTTCCTCGACCACTAGGTCTACACGAACCACGAACATTGTTGACAGTGTAGGTCCCGCCCCTTCCTTGATTTTAATTGGCTAGCTAGAGAGAAGTGACATTGACAAACCAATCAGGAACTGAGAAATCAAACTCCTTCCGTTTCATGCAAACTCCCTTCCGTTTCATGCAAACTCTCTCACACACACCACTATACTCTCTCACACACACCACTATACTCTCTCACATATACTACTATACTCTCTCGCATACACCACTATACTCTCTCACATTCACTACTATACTCTCTTGCATTCACTACTATACCTTCTGGCATACACTACTAAACTCTCGCATACACTACTAAACTCTCTCGCATACACTATTATACTCTCTCACATACACTACTAAACTCTCTCGCATACACTACTATACTCTCTTGCATACACTAGTATACTCTCTCGCATACACTACTAAACTCTCTCTCACATACACTACTATACTCTCTCACATACACTACCAAACTCTCTCACATGCACTACTATACTCTCTCGCATACACTACTATAGTCTCTCACATATACGACTATACTCTCTCACATACACTACTATAGTCTCTCACATACACTACTATAGTCTCTCACATACACTACTATATTCTCTCACATATACTACTAAACTCTCTCACATACACTACTATACTCTCTCACATACACTACTATACTCTTTACTCTCTCACATACACTACTATACTCTCTCACATTCACTACTATACTCCTTCACATACACTACTATACTCTCTCACATACACGACTATACCCTCTCATACATACATGTAAAATGACTATAATAGTGAGTGTGCATGAGTATAGTGGTGTATGTGCAAGATTATGATAGTGTGTGTAAGACCAAGTATGAATTAAGGCCTAGACGGCCCCTCATAATATATTCTGTTCAGACAGCCTCGTCTTGTGTTTTGGACAGCGGATGAAATAGGGCCTGGTGTCGACTGCGGTTTGTGGGACAGCGGGTTGCTATGCTGTTTCTTTTTCTTCTTTTTTTTTTCTATTCAAAGCATGTGAGGAATTTGTGTCAGTGACACCAGCGTTGCCCTCAGTGGCGGTGACCTGAGAGTGTCAGCTCTCTCTGAGGCCATCCATCTGACCAAGTAGGGGAACGGGCCCAGAGTGTGATCTGTTTTACGGCCTTCACGTGAGGCTTGCTAGTCACGCCGGCCTGGAGAGGAGAGGGGAGAAGGGGGAGAAGGGATGGCGGTGGGGTTGGAGGGTCGGTAATTTGGACAGGGGCGTTCTCCTCCCTAGGGATGGGTGGGTGGAGAGGCGTCTGACAGCACTACATGTGCTTTCCAGCTCTCGCCCTGAGGCTGTGAACACAGGGTATAGATAAACACACACACACACACACACACACACACACACACACAGACAATATAAACTATTGTACATACTGTACAAACATACCTGCTTCTGTTTTATTGACAGAGAGACAGGTCATTCATTAATGTTTCACACCCAAGGTACTTTCCTATAGAGAGGCCTCTCACACACACACACACACACACACACACACACACACACAGAAAGAGAGAGAGAAAGAGAAAGAGAGAGAATTCCTGTCTGTTCCCATAAACCTTGAAGGTTATGTTTATAGTCGCTACTGTGATACCATATCAAAGTTGTAACGAGACACTCTTGTAAACAGAATTTAACAGATAAAAAGGCACAATGTTATCAGGACTCCTTTTCCAAACTGTTTACTCATTTGTCACCGAAGGGATCATCATTGTAAATATTATGTTTTTGTAAGTCTCTCTCAGAGTGCATTCTTACTTGCATAGGGGAAAGAGACTCAGCATGGCTTGAACCTTTTGGGAATGTGATGTTCTTTGGATAAATGGCATTAGCATGGATAATACTGAAATAAATAATTCATTTCCAGGACTAATTAGCTCTGTGTGGAACCTAAACATTTTGTTGAGTTTCCATCTATGCTGTCAGAGTAGGGGTTCATTTTTTTTCATAACACAGCTGGATAGTTTACATCAATCACTTGGAAGGATTTCTGGAATCAATGAGAACGCGTTTCTCAACACTGGAAGCAACTTGATACATCTCGTCAGCTCAACTTCTGACCCGAGAATTCGCAAGCCAAATCAAGATGCTGTCAATTAAAAGGGCGGGCGAGAATTATGCACACGTTCTCTATACGACCGCAAAATGTCCACTCCAAAGTTAGGGAGGCTCCTCTTGGAACGACTGCCGGGAAGGAGCCTCAGCTGAAGACTGACACGGAACTGCTGATTAAGAGAGTCAGTCTGTCCTGTTTGACTTCCCTCCTCAGGGGCAGGTTAGAACAAGCTAGGGCCCTTACTCAGGCTCCAAAGCACCAGTGATAAGGGACTCGTCAATGTCCCAGCTGGAATGAACTGGACAACTGCGGCTATGGCACAGTTTCTGAGGAAAAGGAACTGGGTGTTCCCCCAAAGGATGTGGAAAAGGAGTCTGTTGGATTTGAATGTTTCAGTTACTTCATTTTCAAATGACATCTGTGTTTTACATTCAATGGCTGCTATTCATTTGACCGGTGGTACCCTGGGTTCTGCATACTGTATGAATTTCCACAGGGATCTAAAGTATGTAGTTTATATATTCTAACTTTCATCTGAACTCGATGTGACCCTTGCTGTACATTCCCAATCCCAGTAGGTTCCGTATACATTCAGACACACCTACGACCCCCCACCCCCATCACACTCACACACACTCGCATATTCACACATGGTGAATTACTACTGTATAGCCAAGTATAGTGATGTAATTTTATGTGTCACGCCACAGCTTCTCGGAGTCTGATCAGAGTTCAGATTGTGGGCGCCCCAATCTACAGGATAACAGTCTTACGGGAACCGGGGGGGGGGGGTATCAACAAGATCCAAGTACACTTCTGAGAAAAACCTGATTCAGAGTCTAGAATCATAGAACCATAATATGAGTCATAGAACCATAATATGTTTATAGCAAAAAAAAAGGAATCTAAATATTCAGATAGGCCTTGTTGTAGTTGCAAATTGTACACTCACATGTGTAGTTATCTACACATACCTTCTCTTAATGACTGACAGAGAGAGAGAGAGAGCTGGGCTGCTGGATTGAGATAGGACCACATGCATGTACACATACATGTGCATTGTATGTGTATTATGGAGGACAGTATGAACATGTGTACCTGCATACAATATGTGTACACGCCACGGAGGACATGTGTGTTTGTGAGGGAAGGGTGAAAGAGAGGGAGCAAGAGGGAGAGGGATAGAAAAAGAAAGTATGTATATGTCTGGGTCTGCTCTGCTGTCATTATTTTCGATAAGCAGGGAAGGACGTGGGCGGAACCTTTACAGTCACGGGGGAGAGGAGTCTTATCAGCGTCCTGTGCCCTCTGCGTATGAGTGTGTGCTCTGCTCCAAGTCGAGGGTTATCCGGTTATGCAACGCACTGCTGAGCTGTCACACACCTGCCTCCAGCCTCAATGATAACACTCGTTTATGGCCTAAATAGTCCAACCGTTGTTTTGTTTTGTTTCGCTTTCTCCTCTCACCGTCTACCCATCCTCTGGCTGACCTGGCTTAATTCGGTCGGTCGGTCAGCCCATGCCTACTCTTTGGATCACAGACATGGAGACCTAGTCCCCATAAAATACTTTTTATCTCACTATTTGTCAGAGGTATTCTAGAATGTTCCATCCCATGAAAGGATGCTGTGCTATACCCATATTAGGTGACCATGGAGGCACTGAGAGCATACTGATCGGTGCATGTAGGGCAGTAACCAAGGACCCAATGGTCACTATGAATGAGATCCAGGGTTCCTTTGAGAGAAGTGTGAAGAAGGACAAACATCATTGCATCACTCCACCAATCGGGCTTTTATGGTAGAGTGGACAGATGGAAGCCATTTTTTGCCAGGAGTTTCCCAAAAAACACCTGAACGACTCTCAGACCATGAGAAGTAAAATCATCTGGTCTGATGAAACGAAGACTGAACAGTGAACAGTGTGTGGAGGAAACCAGGCACTGATGTTTGTCCTTTTCCTTTTGAGAATGATGGAGGCTACTGTGCTCTTGGACACTTTCAATGCTGCAGAAATTTTCTTGTATCCTTCCCCAGATCTGTGTCTTCACACAACCATGTCTCGCAGGTCTACAGACAATTCTCTCGACCTTATGGCTTGGTTTTCACTCAGACATACACCATCAGCTGTGAGACCTTATATAAAGAGATGTTTGCCTTTCCTAATAATGTCCAGTGAATTAATTTAGGCACAGGTGGACTCCAATCAAGTTGTAGAAGCATATCAAGGACCATTGATAGAAGTAGGATGCACCAGAGCTCAATTACAAGCATCATAACAAAGGTTCTGAATATCTGAATACTTATGTAAATGGCATATTTCAGTCTTTTATTTTCTATACATGTACAAAACATTCCAAACACCTGTTTTTTGTGGAGTGTTGGAGTATTGTGTGTAGATTGATGAGAAACAAATGAATTGAATCCATTTTAAGATGAGTCTGAAACATAACAAAATGTGGAAAAAGTAAAGCACTGTGAAAACGTTCCGTATGCACTGTATTTTAATGGCTTCCATTTAACTGCATCCAGGATATTGATCTTCCAGAGAATTGCAACCCATGAAAATGGTTTGCTAGTACAACACCAACCATAGATCATTAAGAATCACACATACATACATAGACACTTGATAGATACACACATACATATTTCCCAAACATTAGCATATTCTTTCCGCAGCGCATATATGTGTGGGGACAGATTAAGTGCTACCAGTTGAGGAAAGTGGTTGAGAGCCCCATCTATTCAAACTAAAATCATAATGCTTAGACTGGTGAGTCAGATGGCATTGACTGGCCAGACTTTTTCCTGTGGGCACTGTAAAGTCTCCTCTGGGGCGAACCATTACAGTGGGCCTGAGAGGTGCTCAGCCAGTCATGCCAGGCCCTCCGCACGAAAGGTCATGTGGTGTTAGGGTCAGCACACACGTGGGAGGAGAGGAGAACATGTGTGTCCACACATACACTCACATAGACAGACACACATGCACATGCACACACATACAGACACACACAAACACACTTGGAGCTTGGAGGAGCAACTTCAACGAATCTAGTCAGAAAACAGTCAAAAATGTGTAGTGGACATGGTACTCAATGGCTAGAGTATGAGAAGTTCGGCAACTACAGTATATGACTGTTTGACCATAGCCACTGAACCGCGGACATTGCGGCCCTTCCGCCTTGTCTAACCACCTTTATACACCTACTCACTGGTTAGTTTGAGTTATGTGTGTGCATTTACTGTTCTGTAAATATTTGGACAGCTCGGTAATGCTGGCAGCTTTTGTATACATATAGACACATTCAGACGCACAAAAACACAAACATGAAGTGGTGTGTGTGTGTGTGTGTGTGTGGCAGATGAGCTCTGGGTATTCTCATCACACACACTCTTAGGTTAGGAGGATAAGATAAGAGCGTTGTTTATTCTGAGATGTGCTGTGGTCTCATGAAAAGCCATTTATGCAACCAAGACAGAGAGAACATCAAGAGAGACTCCTACAGATACAGACACAGACAGACACATGTGCACACACACACAAATGCATGCAAAACCTCTCCCTCTTACATAACAGTGAATACTGTATGCATTCACTCACAGAAACACACTCACACACATGTACAGTATAAACACAAAATCATATCACTGGTGCGCAACGGTTTTCACACACACTGACACACACACACACACACACACGTGACTAATGTAAGCAGTGCCAGTTGCAGGAGTCTTTTCTCCAATCAGCAAGCAGCTCGTCCATCATAGGGGCTGGGCCTCAGTGGCAGGCTTCTCTGTGTAGCCAGAGGGGAGAGATCAGTACTGCTGAATCACCTCTACACACACACACGCACGCACTCGCACGTGCACACACTCACACTCACACTCACACACACAGTTTCAGTGTTCCCAGGCCTGGGGGATCTGGATGGTTATGGTATCTGTCTGTGATAGCTATAAAGATCTGTGGACACACAGATAGAGAGATTATAGAAGAATTAGTGCTGCACAACAAAGGAGTATTTTTCACCCCATAACTTCTGGTTCTTCTCTATAGATCAAGTGCTATGGAGGAGCACTCTCACTCAGGATTCCCACAGCAGCTCCTTACAAAACTGTGCAGAATTCAGATAGACAGGTATATAATCTAAATCCTAAATAAGGTTTATAGGCCAAGTATACTTGCGTATACAAGGAATTTGGCCTCTGCATTTATCCCATCCGTGAATTAGTGAAACACACAGAGCACACAATGAACACACAGTGAGGTGAAGAAAACACTAACCCGGAGCAGTGAGCTGCCTTGCTACAGTGGCGCTCGGGGAGCAGTGAGGGGTTAGGTGCCTTGCTCAAGGGCACTTCAGCCGTGGATGTGGGCATGGGAGAAAACAGACAGATAGAGATATACAGGCAGACATACACAGACAGAACACACACAGAAACAGAGAGATAAACAGATACACACCGATACAGACACACACACACTGCAGATACACTGGACTTACACAGTGAGGGAATGAGCTTCCATACAGCCTCAATATTCAAAACAGCAGCTGAAGACAATTCTTCACTGAGTTCTCATGCATGTGAAGCTCTCCGAGTTCTTCTTCTCCTTATCTGCCACTACTGAAAATGAAACATACTTTTCGTGACACTTGAAAGGAGGATTTGAAGTTGACTTGTTTGCATTGCTCCTCTCCCTCTCTGGGAGTTGCTTTGGCTAAATGTGTCTACCACACGACGATATATTCATGTGCATAAACACACAGACAGATTTACACACTGGGAGACACAGGCAGGCCAACATTCAGATGGGGGATCCTTTTTTTCCACCCCATAACTCATCTGTCTCAGATAAGGGAGCATGGTGAGCTACATGTAGGTCGCTACGGCTCAGATGACCTTCGACCTCACGTGCTCTCTCTCAGGCATGCGGCCTGAGTCTCTCCCGCTCCCTGCACCTGATGGACAGATAAGGACCCCCGGCCACGGCCCACATCACAACCTGCTCATTGTCTGTCTGAGCCGAGCCCCAGGGTTAAAAGGCTCACTTTAAACTCAGGGGAATCCACATGCATGGGTATGGCCTGAACTAAAACACAAGTGAGAGGGTTTGTCCATCACACTCCACCCCCCCCCCCACACACACACACACACACACATACACCACAGTCCCCCTGCCGTCTTCACACCAGTTTTACAAGTTTTTAAGTGTTTAAGTGTTTGTATTTACCGACACACTGGACACTGGGGTTTAAAGTGTCCCCTTGGGGCTCCCAACCCAAGTAAACAAGGGCATAAAACAAAAATGGTTGGAAAAACAAATGGCAAGATATTTTTCTTCCTACTCTCCTCTCGTTTTGTTTTCAGTGCTTTTGCTCTTTCGTGGACTGAAATTGAGTCAGATTTGCTGTTATCACAATATCGCATAAAACCCCTCCGTGTTTACCCAAGGAGTTTGTGCTGGATGGGCTTCAAGGCCTGCGGGGCTCCCTCCCTCCCTCCCCACCACCACCCTCCCGGTCCAGTGTTTGTTTGTTGCCGGCCCAGCAGGTTCCGCTCCTGACTCGAGGCAGCCCTGTCACGTGGCTGGCAAAGCAGGTCAGGGGTGAGGGAGTAACCTTATCCTCTCGGCCTTGAGGCTTCTATCAATACCTTCCCCATATTTCTGCATGCTTGCACAGCTGCTGCTGTGTCTTGTGCTGCGCGTATGTGTCAATACACATACGCCTCCACCTCCCAGGCTCCCACCCCCAACCCCCCCCCCCCCCCACTTCTATCTCCAACTCCACAGACACACGCAAGATCTCATTTCTCCAACAGTCGCACACAAACTGCACAGCCCCTGATTTTCTTTGTCTTCTGTGTTCCTCTGGAACTTCCTCCACTTTGAAAATGGTGGTATTGTCTCTGAAAGCTGTTTCAAAGGTAGTCCACACGTCCACTCCCAGTCACTGAGACCTTTGTTTGTCTGTACTGTATCTGCTCTCAATCCCTCCCCACATACCAAAGATAAACAAACAACAATATTACAAAGAACAATATTGCAACAAGTAAACGCTTACCATTATTTGGTGGTAAATTCAGAACATGATAGAGATTGTTGTCTGAGGTTCAAGGCTTTCTCAGTAGTGACGAGGAACAAAACACACGCCTGCTTCTGAGGCCAGAGCTTTGATGTTTGGCCCCGTCTCTTATGCCAGGTCAAAACGCAGGGGGGCAAAACAGTGGAAAAATCACTCCACTGAACTCTGCAAATATTTCTTTTTTTAACATGAGCGTAATCTGGTGCTTAGTTCTTTAATCCTTTGTTGATCAAAAATGTGCCAGGCTTGAGTGGTCTTGGCAAATGGTGAGCTGCTACTTGTTGCAACATAGGTGGAAGTCTTTAAGAAACGTGCATAAACGACTCACACACATTTCCTCTCACACAAGCAGACACACACACACACACACTCAAACACACATGCACTGAGGAACTGAGAATAAAAGAATGGAATTGGAAGGGTGAAACTGGATTCACAGACTTTTTTCTCGAAATGACTGTTCACTGAGTGCCCAGGCGTCCGACACAAACCAACCCGGTGTGTTTTTCACGGGGTATTTTTAGCGCAGAATGTCTTTGGTCTGATGCCGGGCCTCAACTCACTCAAGTCTGGCCCCCCTGCAGGGGGTGGAGGGTTCTCATTCACTGGTGCAGGCCAGTGGATGTCATGAATCAGACGAATGAACCACACCGCAGACAACTCTCAAGTTCTCCCCTTGAATGTATGCCCATTGCTCTCTGTGGTACTCTTCACTCACGTGCTTGGGCTCTGACGTCCTCCCCATATGACATTTCACCAGACTCACTGTGCTCACTAATTAGGTTTGCTCTAAGCAAACTCCCCTAGCTACGTTAGCTTGTCTTGGTAATGTAGCTGATGAAGCCAAATAACTGGCCGTAAACATGGCCAAGACACCCGTTTCCTGTTAGTCAGACTAGTCAGCAAAAATGTCACATACCACTGCTTCTATTTGAAATACTTTAAAAATAAGTGACATCCTCTCAGTCTTTCAACTATTTCCTGTCCCTGGTACTCGAAGGAACTGGAAGTGGATTACACTGCTGGGTGGAAGGGATCGCCTCTGAAGCCAGGAGACAGACACTCCCCAGAGTGAAATGAAGAGGAATCCGCACTCTCCTTTCGCACCACCTTGCTAACCTTTCCCCCTGAAATGTTTGTGTCAGGTTTGTGCATGGTTTGTGCTGCTGCGAAGTCACAAAGTCTTAAATAAAGAAAAGACCAGCTGGGGATCAGAGCTGCTCTCTGAGAGAAGAAACAATTTCAAACATTTCAAAACTGTCTGTGCCAAAGCATGCCACATAGCAAAAAATGTTGCTGTTAGAAAATGCCTTTATGACACATTATGCTTTATTTGGCCGGTTAACGACCTCTTGAAAAAATACAGAGTGGCATTGGTCATAGACATTAAATGTCAGTGCAATATAATGTGAATTCCAACATTAAGTGCCCTTAATAGCTCTGGTTTAATGGTTACAGTAACATGGTGCTTAAGCTACATACCTCTCTGTCATTAGTGACCTACAGGAAAGGATCAGTAGCCAGAAACAGCATTGAGCAATGAATTATATGGTTTAATGTGAAATTAAATAATGTATGTTAGCTTTCACTTTCACAAGACCGACTCAAATACATTTCTACACACACATTTTTTGTATATATACACATATACATACATACATACATATATATATATATATATATATATATATATATATATATATATCTCCAGTGTTCAGTTTAAGTTCCAGTTGAGAGGAGTATAAGCATTCCATTTGCCCCTTTCTCACATCTGAAAAATGGAGAGTGTAAGGGTAGAATGGCACATCCATGAATGTGTACAAGTATCATGCATCATGTGGCTTCTTTGTCTGTCTGAACTGAGAACTTTGAAACTCTCCTCTCCACATATCCGCACCCAAGCACCTGTTTGTAGGTCTCTCAGGGCCTTCGGGGTCTCTGAGAGCTCACTTGCACATCCCCTGTCCTTCTCCACAAACGATCACTCCCCATATTCCCATCGGGACCCACCCCACCCCAACATTAAAAGCCTCTTATACATTGGACTCATTGTTGAAGACTTTTGCTTTGAGTGTCTGCAGATTGAAACGAAGGCTGGTGGAGGTCTCCGACTGCATGGCCTCGGAGAACTTGACGTCGTAGCCACGGCCCACCTGAGACTTGCGCTTGATCGAGTTCTGGATGGTCTCCGACGTGAAGTAGTAGACGATGGGGTCGAAGCAGCAGTTGGAGACGGCGATGCAGAGCGCCACCGGGTAGATGGTCCTCACCACTGACTCCACCTGGCAGCCCTGCAGAGTCTTTGTGCGCACCAGTGAGTAAAAGACCAGGTTGACGTTGTAGGGGATGAAGCAGAAGCAGAAGATGCAGAGGTGCACAAAGATCATGCGCAAGATCTTGGTCTTGTTGAGCTTGCCGCCGCGGGCCAGTGCCTGGGGCTTCCGGAGCGTCCGGAGAACCATGACCGAGCAGAAGACGTTCAGCAGCAGTGGGATGAGGAAGCCCACTGTCTCGATGAAGATGACCACCTTGGACAGGTGCGACTTCCACTGCGTGGACGAGAAGTTCTCGAAGCAGAACTGGCCACCGCCGCCACCGCTGCTTGTGTTGTTCTTTCGGGTCGTGGGATCCAGCAGGAATCCCGTCGGCAGGCTTGCGGCCAGCACTGACACCCACACGCCCGCGCACACAATCCGGGCGTTGCGCTTGGTGCGCAGCGCCCGTGAGCGGAACGGGTACACGATAGCCAGGAAGCGGTCAACGCTAATGCAGGTGAGAAAGAAAATGCTGCCGTACATGTTGGTGTAGAAGAGCGAGACGGACAGCTGGCAGAGTGTCCCGCCAAACGGCCAGTCCCTCTGGATGAAGTAGAAAACCCGCAGCGGGAGTGTGAGCACGAACAGCAGGTCCGACACCACCAGGTTCATCATGTACGTCGTGGTCTCGTTGCGCAGCTTCAGTGAGCACAGGAAGATGTACATGGCCACCACGTTGGTGATGAGGCCCACCACGAACACAATGCTGAACACTGTGCTGTACAGTGGGTACTTGAAGCTGTCGTTCTTGGGGCACGACATGTCCAATGCCGGTGGCATGGTGCTGCCGTTGCCGTAGGCCCATGACTGGGTGATGTTATCTATCAGCTGGGTGCTGTTGTACATGTCTCAAAGAAACAGGAGGACCAGCGATGAGGGTTGACCGTTATGTAACAGCTACTCAATGAACCCCTGGTCTCTCAACCCCTGGTCCACCATGAATGGTCAGTTAAGTATAAAAAAAGTCAACAAACAGAAGTGGCTCCTTCAAACGACTTATTTACAAAATATCTCCTGTGAAGTGTCTTTGATTAGTTCTTTTTGATGTCTTGAGGTGGGGTGGGGTCTATAGGCTGATTACATAGCCTACAATCAAAATGCTGGATGGTACATTCTTTGCTGTTCAGCCAAAGCTTCCCAGGGTTGTGTATGTATGCGTCTTGCGGGGAGTTGCTTTAAGTCATGGTGAAAAAACTCCTCCCAAGAGTTTGCAGCCTCTGGCTCCAGCTTCTTCAACTTCTATCCTCCTCTGCTTTAGCCGGCAGTCAGACTCCCCACCAGACGCCCCTGAGCCTAAAGAAATCAAAGCTCTACTCGCTCCTGAGACTTAAGAGCCAGAGGAAATCACGCCAGCGCCAGGCAATGCGGTCTTCCCGATGGATATATCCACAAGACAGTAAAGCGTTTCAGCGTAAGTTATACAAATCAAAACTCCACTTTAAAAATATCGCCCGTAACGGTGAACAGAAAAAATAGCCTACAAACTTTTTCCAGTAAGTTTCTTTACCTTCGCGGGCGCTCTTTGTCTGACGTTTTCTGTAGGCTACTTATCCAAGTGTCACAGATGTGTCCTTTTGTTTGTGAAAAAAATCCCGTTGTTGCATGGGAAATCCGTTGGTGGCTGGTAGCACCTGCGGTTTAAAAGGTTCTTTGTTTAAAAGCACCGTTGTGCGAGTGCACTTGCGATCGAGAGAGACAAAACCTCTCCTACGCCGTCCCGAGCGTGACAGTCTTGAGTGAGCGTCTCCCTCCCTCGCGTTCTGCTTTCTCTTCAGCCCGCTTCCTGGTCGCCCTCCCCTCTCTCGTTCCGTCGCCCTGCTCTGTCTCTCGTTCTCCGCCTGTCTCCGAAGCCTCAGGGGCATTGTGTGTGTTCGCACATTTTAAGAGACGCCAAGTGGTAAGAGAACGGAGGACTGCCTCACATCCCAGGCTTTGCCTTTGGTCAGAAGAGTGTTTAAGAACTGCTAGTGTTTTCAAAAGCCGGCCTAGCCCCTCCCCAAAGCCTTATATGCCCTCCTCTCTTTTTTGTTTGCACACACTCAATGTTAAGGAACATGTGGTCAGCATTGCAAGGAGTGAGTCTTTCTACCCCCTTAAAGAGTCCCCCCGGCCTTCAGCCTGGTAAAGTGTGAAAACATTACAGGTTATATTCTGTTCTCTCTCTCTCTCTCTATTTGTGTGTGCATGCTGTCTGCTGTGGGTCTGTCTCAACCAGTAAAGTCAACAAAAACAGTATTTTACACCATAAGCCCATAAACAGCACCTAATGGGGAGTTGTTCAAATTGCCCTGTGAGCTGGCAAGAACACACACCTAAAAAAAACGTGTTACAGCCAGCTCCTCATCTTTATAGCCAGCACCCTCATCCTAAGGAACCCTCACTGGTGTAAAGGCTCTTAAAGACATTAGGCCAATTGTTATGAATGAGCTTAGCCAGGGAAAGCAGGGATACAGGGTAATACATCATTACCTCTCTCCAGCACTCTTGACACATTCTCCTCACACACACACACATACACAGAGAAAGAGAGACAAGGATAGAAAATCTCTTTAAATGGATCCAGCAGACGTTTGAGATATTTGGCAGGGCTAGCTGTGAAAATAGAGGGCTTCACTCTGATGGATAATCCTCCAGCTTTCAAGTGGAGTCGCCCTGGCTTGGGGATTAATGGCATGTAACAAGCGGAGGCTCCATCGGTGTTGTTTCTGCCTAAATGAAAGCAAAGTACAAAGAGCCACCCAGACAATCCTCCTCCCCGCTTGGATTCCCACCTCGGTCTCCACCCTGAACCCACACCAAGCCTAGCTTGAAGATGCAAAGAACCTACAGGAAGTGAGGCACACTAGTTGGAGACTACAAGTCACAGCATGCCTTTGTTGATTTCTTTCTGTTCTCCCACTGTTGCCATTCTAACATTACTTTCAACAACTTTTACCCCTATCCCTCTTTTGGCACACTCATGCACACACACACTTTAATTATCTGCAAATAAAAAAAGAGGAACTCTTCACATAATCCTTAGAATTTCCACAATGGGTTTCCTGCACAACACTGTCACGCAAAATTTTGTTGGATAGGGTGGCAACATCGCCTTAGCCTTTACTGAGTCATCTGTAATGTTTCATCAGTGACTAACCCTCTCTAACCAAGTGACTGTAGTGAGGAGTTTAACAGGTATGGCTCTTGATTTGCCCCAGGGCTGTTTGACGCCATGACACATCTCAGAATTGTCTGTTGCAAACAGTGGTAACCAGGGTAGGAATTTCACGGCGGCCACGACGGCCGTCGTAGCCCCTTGCGTTGCCCGTGAGGCCCCTTTGAAAATCAGAGGTTGGCCACGATGGCCTTGGTGCCCCTTTCTTTCAATATTCTGCTTTGCGTCCTACTAATAGCGATTTTTATTTAGCCTGTTTTACGCAGTGGAGAAAGTGACAGCGCAAGAAAGAAAGTGCGTCCAAATTCACCCATTCTCAGTTGAACTACTCGCGAAGTAGCTTATTCATCACACAGACATCACAAGTATCAAATGAAAGAGCTTTTTCTCAGCTTTTAAACGATGTTAGCCGATAATTGCTGTGTTGAACGGTTCGCGAGAAAAGTTAATAATATAATTCAATTTAATCATACATTCTACTGAAGGTTTTGCGTCCCATGATTTCCCTAGCCATTCATCTCGGTGGAATACTTTACGAACCCTTCTTTTAATACATGACAAACCATATATCAGAATAAACAGGAGACCTTACCAAACACAAAGGTGTAAAGCAGTCCCCTGTACAGTTAGCCATTCAAGAGTAATCCAGTTTTGAATTTGCAGTAAAGTTCGACATACATGGATGTCTCCAAATTTGGGCTTTAAGTTTTACAATGTGTTTAAATTGTTCCACATGATTTCATAACGGGCCAAATACAAAATAAATGTTACAAATATCGCCTAGATATAGGTAAATCAGAGGACAGAGGATGTGATTTGGGAAAAGCCTGTAAAAGTCCTTGCAGGAAGCGATTACATCAACGTTTTTTGGTATATCCAGTTTTAAATATTTTTTTTCGAAGTGTTTACAACTTAGTAATAACTAATAATTGTTGCAAACTGGACTACGAACAAAATATTAGTGAATTCCTGGATCTACATCCTTATGCATGCTTCCTGCCAGGACTTTTACAGGCTTTTCCCAAATCACGGAAGAAACGTCGATGCAGCGGTATAGTAGCAGATAATCAGGCAAATCTTATTTAAATAAACTCCTGGTGCACTTACAAACTTTCTAATGCCTCGTTATTGGACTAAAGGTCGTAGTTTTACTACTGCAGAAGTTTTGTACCATTCAGGGCATTATTAGTGGGGTAATTTACGAGATAAAAGTTGGTTCCATCACGACTGCAGAACGTCATTAGTTTTTGATAGCGCTACTCGACCAGGGTTCGACCAAGGGGAAAAAGGTTCTGGGAGGGTGTTTGGCTCGGGGTCATGGTGCAAAGGACCCTAGGGTGAAATGACTCCGAACCATCGCTTTAAGGGTCGAAACACCCCGAGAAGGTTGGGCACCGTCTGATGACATCAGCTCCAGGCCAAAAGCCACCCACAGTCACTTTAGGGAGTGGCTGTATGTATAGCATCACGTGATGTATTCAACAAGTATAGTCTAGATATCTGTAAATATTAGATAGTCAGATGATTTACAGTTCTATGTAATATGTCATGTTTTCATTTCATGTTTTTGTAATGTTTCATACAGTGATGCAGGTCTACTGCAGTGAATAGGCTAAATACAACTTTGATCATTTTTATAGTCTACTACTGTATAGTTAACTTTGGCCTTGGTGCCCTGACATGTGGCCTTTGTGCCCCCCACCAAATATGCCCAACTGAAGGCCAAGTGGCCTTGCCCCCAGAATGGTGAAATTCCAAGCCTGGTGGTAACTGAAGGACTCACACCAAAACCTATAGGCTAAACTTAGTCTAAACAGTTCCAGATTAGTGTATTCAGGCTGGGTGAAAATAGCTGTGGTCTGGTTGTTTTTTGGTGTCTTGTTTTCATGAATAATTGTCATTTGTCATCACTGGGTGTTACCTTTTTCCTTTTTTAATACCTTGACGTAAAAACCACAGGAGTGAGTCCGTTGATGAACAAATACGTCACGTGATCAAACAGACACAGTCAAAGGCTAAGGTCAGCTCACGTGATCCAACAGACACGGTCAAAGCCCCAGGCCAGCTCACTACCATTGTTTCTCCTCTTGTTCATTTTCCCATAAGATAAACAGCATCAAGGTCAAGGAAAAAACTTTTTTTATTGTCTGGCGCACAAAAACACCAAAAAGCGTATGACATTGTCCTCTGCACGCGAGCAAGTGCAAATGTTCCACTGAACACATGAAAAAAGGCGTCTCACATAGGCCACTAAATAAAAACATGTGGTTTTCATGTCCCAGGACTGCTGAAGTTTCCTACAATTCCAGGAAGCTGTCAAAACACCAAGGCCAAGACAGTTGCTCTCCAGCCGAGTAGGCCAACACACATCTCTCCCTGTTACATGACACAGTTAGAAACCACACACTGCTAGGGCATTCTCCTTATCATAACAGCGTTTCGGTGCAAAAGGTTACCTTTTAAGTGTATTCCAAAAGCAGAAAGTCAAGCACTTAGCCCATTTTGTAGACTGAATACTTAATGGCTGGTGATGACTGATGATGACAGTTACACTCAACCCGTTGGCTTAAAATAATGTGGTTCATCTATTGTGTCATCCGTGGGTTTTTCAGAGGAAAGCACCCATAGGAATACCTATCCGACAGGTACTTCGGGAAGCACAACTGTGATAGCACATTATCCTTAACGAAGGAACACATCACCTTGGCAACACACTTGGCTTCAACACAGTCTGACCACACCTTTACTCAACCACCAAAGGGAAAATATGAGACATCGGCACTGAGGGGAGGGAGAATTCTCTGCTGACTCTGTCCCATCTTCACCATCTTCAAAGTGTATGCAGTGCAACAGGGGCAGGGGGTGGGATGGGCAGGAGGGATGAGATCAACACTTCCTGACGTGTGTCGGCACCACCCGCGCCATCGTCTCCAGACCGAGTTGCTTCACTCAAGTTTTTAAGGATCTGTTTACGTTTCTCATCAAGGCCGGAACATCCAGGGTCAGGCAGTCCACTGGTACCGCCGACAAACATAGAATGTGAGGAATTTTAAAGGCACCATTTTTTACAGCCCCTCTGCCTTCCTCTGGCACTATTCTATTACCCAAGAGGGAGTTTTCAAGCATATTCCTGTTTGTGTTGTTTTTGAATGTGTGTGAGAGAGTGTGTTCAGCAGAGGGAGAAATAGTGGGGGAGAACACACAGCTCTTGGATAACACTGATGTGAAACAGAGATGGGTAATGGAGGCTGAGTATGTGTATGCTGTTTGATTCCAGCACGCTTGTAAAAAGGAAGCCTGCAAGAATACAGTGACAGCTGCAAGGAAACAACAGCTGTGGTTCCTCAACAGTTCCCTCCACAGTGACAGACACTCCTACGCACCGCTTTTAGACTCCACATGTGCCCAGATGTCTCCCAGTGCTAAAGTGTTCATCTAATAATGAGTCACAATAACACAATGTTTTATTTCTACTGCTTACACTGCTAGCAGTGTGATTTCCATAGCTAAAGTTGCCAAATGATTTTCACAATGAAAACTGGGAAGGAAGGAAAACATGAAGGTAAAGGTTTCACAACCCCAATCATTTCATGTTTCTTCACGATAGGTTTCCTGTGACAAATTTGTACTTCATTGACATCAGAGGTAAGTTGGGCAATATGAGGGCCTTGTTGTGTGAATGATGTTGACTGGAGTAACGAGCAATTTACAAAGAGAGAGAGAGAGATAAAAAGAGACTCTTTCCCCATCATCTGTAGATTGATCTGTCACTTTTTTCTGCCAAATACACATGCCTTCCTTTAAACCGTTGCAGGTGTTGAGAGTGTTTCCTTCCTCCTCTCGCATTTCTGTGTTTGCATGATTTACATTTCCTCTGGTGCACTTACAGTCATCATCCTGTCTTCAGCCAACATAATCACCAACCTCTCATGGTTAATACTTTTCTTCTGTGGCATTTGGACTGGATTGATCGGTTCAGCAAATAACTAGACGAATTTGAAAAATTATGCAATATGTTTCATATTATAGCTGATGGTGATAGTCTTTGTGCAGATGGTGATAGTCTAGTTTTTGTACATTGTAGAAAAGGAAAACAAAACTCTGAGGCGTTCAGTATGAAGCTGCAGCTGTGGTGTTATCAAAAAGTTCCCCTCGCTGCATCTCATTCTTGCTAACCAGCATGCTGATGGACAGTGTGTTGTTAGATCACAGAGGCCCTGGAGGACACAAGCACATGGGGTGGCCTCTCTCCTCCAGGCGAAGGCTCTTCCACTGGGGCAACGGAGCAGCAGCCGCCCCCCCCCCCCCTCAGCTCATTCCATCTTGATGAGAGACAGCAGTGGGTGCAGTGGGAGCAACGCTGTTGTGATGACAGGTTGGGTAACATGGGGAAACCACCGAGCTCCTGTGCTACTCAGTGTGTAAGAAAAAAGAGAAAATTGAGACACCACATCAAACAAACACCAATGGCATTTTACGGTTATGGTGCAAAGACAACTTTTACATGGCTGTGATCAAACTGTTACAGTAATTTTGATGCACTGGGATGTATCACAATAGTAAATATAGCTGCAAGCAGCAATGCGGGGGCCTAGCAGAGCGCTAATATATATACTAAATATACTATATAAATTAAATTTTAAAAAGTCCAATGTGCTTGAGGGTGATCAAGCATAAGACGCTTGTAGTGACAGGGCTGGGACTGGTAAGGTGCTCAAGGGAGTGAATATCATAGTGAAGGTGCAAAAAGTAGTCCAACCATAGTCCTTTAGTTATGTGTACATGGTAAGGTGCTCAAGAGAGTGAGTGTCATGGTGAAGGTGCAAAAAGTAGTCCAACATTAGTCCAACAGTACAACAGTGCAAGAATAAGGTCTAGAGACCAGCATAAATAATATGGACAAATAGGAGAGTAAAGTATAATGTAGACAAGGTGATATAAAAAACTATGTCAGTGCAAGAACAGGTTGAGGTAATAGGGTTAAAGCCATTCAGTATTGTAGCAGAAGCCTGACCGCAGCCATTGATCATGTGTGCTAAAATAGCATGAAAAACAGTGTAGCAGTAAAACAGTAGTGAAAACATTAGGCTGTGGACATTAGTAAAACAAGCGAAGTCTCCAGCTGATCAAGCTCTTTTGCTTTTTAATAGTGCTGTAGAGTTGATGACATTCATTGTCCAAGATGTTGATCAGTTTGTTCAGGGACCTTTTGTCAGATATTGAAGTGATGCAATCCAGTTCAGCTCCCACTACAGAGCCAGCCTTCCTTACCAACCTGTCAAGTCGCCCAGCATCCTTCTTCTTTGTGCTTCCTTCCCAGCATACCACTGCACCATTTCATAACTTTAGACCAGCGGTTAAATTTTCGGCCAGATTTTGACCTTTTGGTGGCGCTAGATGGCTGGGTTTGAGGTCTGTAAATGAGTGTGAGTGGTGAGTGGAGTGTCCCGAAACTTTCTGCCAAAAAATCTGAACTTTTTAGCCAGGCGTTCTATGGGCTGCCATAGACTCCAATGGCGGAAGTTTTATAATAATAATAATAATAGGAAAAACTAGTAACTCAATGGGTGCCTTCGCAGCTTCGCTGCTAGGCCCCCAATAAGATGGTAAGACAACACAATAGGCCTATATATGGCATTCTTGGGTTATTCATTGCTGACGCTACATAAAGTATGCTTGGTGTCAGTTGCCTTGTATTGCTTTTAGCCTTGAAGTGCTTGGTGGTGGAGTTATTGTACAGCAGGGGTTGTGGCCTTGGGAGAAACCACTCAAGGCGAGGAACAAACAGAAATGACATCCATTCCTGGCAAAGAGGAAAGCTAGGAAGCATCACACAAACCAAGAGGGACTGTGTGTGTGTGTTCCAAGTGTCCTTTGTGTTCTTTTGAGGGATGTCGTTTCGCAGTGGCCATCGAGATTCCTGGTTTGGCGCCACCGCTGTCTTTCATGTCAAAGGCTTCCTCATGCCAACTCACAATGGGACTGCCAAAACGCTATTTTGGGGGCCAACTGTGCTGAAAGAGTGCACATCCATGAAGTCGTCCAGGGAGAGGAAGTTGGTGAAAAAAAGATTATTGTGGTCCTTGATTATCTAGCAGAATTTTTTTGTGTGTCTCTTAGGGCCTGGGGTGTCTGGAGGTCACTGAGAATTTATTTTACCCAAAGATGTTTTAACTTTGAACTTGCAACACATTCACTATACAACCATGAAACTCCAAATGTTTTAGTTAATAAGGCTACATACACAACTGACATCAAATAATCTTCAGCAAGAGAACATTAAAGGCCAGTTTCTTCAGTGCCACTTGTAATAGTACAAACAGTACAACCTATGTGTAAATAATGGTAAACGATGGTCTTCTATTTTTTTAATCACTTTCTTAGGTGACCACTTCTGTCAATCTCATCAAGACTGACAGGCCACTGCCCCCCTGCTTTAATTCCACAACACCAGGCAAAGCAGATTGGTGACAGTTTATAGGATTATGCAGGATTTAAAAAAAATTTCTTATTGCTACAGGGTGCTTTGAAACTATTTCTACAGCTTGACAGTTACTGGTAACGTCACTTGCTGTGAAAATAAAAATGGACGTTTGTCTGCCAGGAAAAGTAGATTAAGAAAGGGAAAAGACAAGCTCGGTTGCTTTCCAAAGCAAAACCTTTTATAGGGCTTATGATCAAATGCTGAATGATCAGGAAATGGTTTCACACCACACTAGCCAGAACTGGCTGTTGCAATATTCATGCAATGTTTGCCATCTTATGTGAACTTCTGCAGTGAAGACGAATATGCCTAAAGGGAGAACGCAAGTGTGAAGTGTTCGATATGACACGGGTGAAGTCTCTGTAGACTTCAAAGTGCAGCTCACAAAGCTACACAGAGCATTCAAGCTTATTGCTAGAGCTGTGATCAAATTAAAGTGAGGAATGCTTGTTTCATACTGAGCCCCAGCAAATTCCCCTCCTTTAAAATGGATTTAAAATTCCAAAGTACATTTGCAAGGGGTTTCACTCACATACAGCACACTTACAGTAGCCAGAGGCATTAACAAGACATTTTCAAGATGTGATTTGGGAAAGCAAACAAACCTTTCTTGTCTGACCACACACTGATTAAAGTTATTTAAGCAGCACAGAATCACTACGCTCACATGAAGAAATGTGGAAGTGTGGAGGAGAGCCTCTCTCAACTTAGTTCAGGGGAAGGCTATTCAGCGAGCGGACTGTTCGTCCCCCTACCACCAGTCTGCTTCTTAGCAATGAGACAGGCCTTACTGCTACAGAGCTGTGATCAAATTAGACACTGCCCTCTTCAGGCCAAATGACGTATCACACACTTCACAGGATCCGAAGGTGTGCCAGCCAAGAGCATTTTTAAATAGATGGAAAAGCTATTCAGAATACAAGAGCCGCCAGGTGACTGCAAGCCCTTGCCCTTTTCTGTCAGTAAAGCAAGTGAAATCAATATTCCTGCATCCTGATCACATAGGGGGAAGCGAGATATGGCCACTCCTTTGTATCAGAAGTTGAAGTACATCGTACCAGTACCAAAGTCGGTAATTCTTATGTCAGCGGACAGACAAACAGGAATACACACAGACAGATGGGTTTGATTTCAATAACCTCCATCCAACTGGGAACAAGGGTAATATATCAATGTAAACACAGCCGTGTTGACCCAATATTCGATTACTGCTTAATGTTTTCTTCACAGTGATGGATGCAAGTACTGCGGAGGTGGCTGTGTAAATATTCTCCAAACACCAGACAAAGACAAACACACTACCCCGGTCCTGTCAACACAGAAAATGCAAGTGTCTTTACGGTTTCCTCTTCCACAGACACATAAATCAGGACTGCCTGGAGGTCGTGTTCTCACTGACATTTATTTACACACTGAAAATACATTAGACCTGGTTGCACATCGCCAAGTAGTTTTGTCACCTCTTTTACAAGTCCATTTATTTGAGTGGTGTGGCAACACCACTGGAACATTGCAAATTTTCAGTTGAACAAAATCAAGAAGGGGGAAAAAAGTGGGGGCTCCCTCCGAAGCTGTTTTGGTGCATAGGCAGCATTACACTGGACTGGCCACCAGACAAAGCAAACCATTGCAGCTACTTGCCATTGGTCTATAAGGGATGGGGGGGATGAATGCGCAAATTTGCAAAAAAAACCTCATCCCCTTACTTAAAAAACAACAAACAAACAAACAAAAACAACATACATTCGTAAACAATAAGCAAGAAAATTAGCAGTTTCTTCCATTGTCATTTCCCAGTTCTAAAAGAAATCAGCAGCTTATGAATTTAATGGCTAAAGTAAACCTACGATGGCTAGCTGTGATTTGGAGAGACTAAGGTGTTGAGAAAAGCTGAGATTCATTGGCATGTTGGTTATAAAGCTCAACTGCATGGACATCCTGCTAAAACGTCTACAACATGGTCAACTGGACTCAGGACAGTGCTTTCAGCTGGGCACAGAAAGTTAATGTTTGACAGAGCAAGGTTGTTTAAGGTCTTAGCCCCCCCACTCGGTGTCAACACCACCACTGCTAAACCTTTGCTAAAGACAAAGTAGTACATTCAATGAATATTTCAATAAAGCACAAATATGTAATACAATAATACTATGACATGTGTCACATCGCCTTGCAGGTCATAAATTGGACATGAATCAGTAATTGGATGCTTTTGATGTGCAAAACAATAACATGGAACAAAAAGCACAAATATGGATACTTTGCCACAGGTAACAGAAGTGAATTATTTCATATATTTGTTGGATTTTCTGTTTTTTAATAAATTGTGGTTTAATAAAACAAAAATATATATTTATTAACAAAGAGCTGTGCTTTTAAATTACACTATCTTGTACAGCCACATTTTGGGAGGATCCAAACGCGTTTTTTGAAGACCTAGCCTAAGCACTCATTTTGCTGTTGACCTCTCAGTGGAAAGGCTTGTTTTCTCAAAAACAGAAAACAATCATCAACAATGTGTCAGAAAACACCCCAAACACAGCACACCCCTTTCTATGCACATGGTTCACATGGGAGAATTGCCCTTTTGAAATCTACCACCAACAAAACGAAGGTTTTTTTTGGAAGCATGTTCTCAGAGAGAATCCAGGGGGCACTAGTGAGAGAGGCAAAGCGACCAGGAACCCAGTCTAATGCAATTTATTCATTAGTAAGTCTTGCAACTTACATGTATAAACGCTATATAGAGTACTCCAATTTTGTCCAATTATATAAATCATAAAAAAAGAGGAACGAGGGGGGGAGTGTGTGTGTGTGAGTGACAGAATTAGAGAGAGAGAGAGCGAGTGAGTGAGTGAGTGAGTGTGTGTGTTTCTGGGGACATTTCCTCTCGAGAACTCCCTTTAATGAGCTGTTTCATCTTTTGAACAGCTACACTGGTGCTTCGACTACAGTTAAAAAATATACATATATAATAGTCAATCCATATCCATGTCCCTTTCGAATGATCGGTGTGAGCAGGTTTGGTGTGGTGAACCCTTTCCCCTAAGGCTGACCTTCCTTCATCTCAGCCCTGACTGGGCCATCAGTGTTTTTGGCGTTGGCCCTCCTCTCCTGCCTTGGCTTTCCATGTGCTCACAGGCCTGCAGCAGAAAGTGCAGAGTCATGCCTGGCTGGCATCCGACCACTGGGGCTCCAGCCACCAGCCTCACCAGCCATCTACCCCCCCCCCAGGCTTCCATTTCCTCCCTCTCCCCCCAGTCTGTCCCCGTTCTCCATGGTCTCTGAGGCTCCGGAAGGGTTTCTAGTTTTTGAAGGCCCCGTAGCGGCTGGCTTTGCTGATGAAGTTCTTGAGCAGGTCGTGGTCCATGTCGTTGAAGGCCTGGGTTTGAGTGACGGCCGTCAGGTGATTGACGCAGAACTTGAAGCAGAACTCCTCCAGGTCCTGCAAACCCAAAAGGTCAGAGCTGGAGAAGGTATAAAACCAAGGGAAGGGGACAGGAAGCCATGATGACACTCACGTCCTGACTAGGCAACGGTGTCTGTGTGTTTGTATGAGCATTCCCATAATTGTAATCAGAAAAGTGTCTGTGTGTGTGTGTGTGTGAGAGAGAGAGAGAGATACATGCATGTTCATGCGAAACGGATTTGTGTACAGCATCGAGGCATAGCATGAAGGTAACGTGTAAGGTGCTTAAATGTGGTGTGGTGTGTACATGCGCGCACATGTCCATGCTTATGCGGTGAGGGTCAAACGTGCAATCTTACCCGGGCCTCATACTTGACGGCGGCCGACAGCAGTGTGATGGCGTTGTCCTCGGAGATGCCCCTCTTGATTGTCTCCTGGCAAAGCCGCTTCAGCCGAGTCTCTCTGTAGTAGGTGGCCAGATCCAGCAGTCCTGACCGCAAACAAACAAAAACACAACACACACACACAAAGGATTAAACATCACCAGGTTATTAAGGCAAGGCTGATAACACATGAGGAACATTATTTAAACTAAAACATGCGGCTGTTGGCACACCCATGTTCTGTAGATGCATAGTATTTCCTAAGACTGAGATTGAGACTGAGACCAGAGAAGACAAAGAAGACCAAGATCTCAGTCTGTGGTGTCATTAGGCGGGAAAAACAGATATAGGTGAGTATCGTCTGCGTAGCAGTGATACGAGAAGCCACATGAGTGGATAATCGGACCCAGGTAGCAGCATCTAGCTATGGGGCAGGAGCACCCCTGTGGTGAGACGTGGACATGAGATGTGGACGTTTGACCTAGCCATGACACACTGAACCATTGTCCATCATCTGACCGTCTCACGTATAATTCCATTGGGTACTTCTATTAATATCACAAAGCAGTCAGGTGATGACAACCTGAGGATTGCTTTGAGGAAACGTAGCTAGTGTCTCATACCATACATGCATACCGAAACACTGCTCTCCATGACACATTGAACCATCGCCCAGTGTGGTAGGATTCAAACCAGGAGTGTGCTTTGCCTGTAATGCCCATGCTTGAGAGTATAGATAGTAGGATGTGGTGGTTTAACTGGGTGAAAAGCAGCTGATAAGTCAAGCAAGATGAGCACCAAGGACCGAGCTGTTGCTCTGGCCGAGGCTACCAGAGCCTCAAGTCATAGAAAACAGAGCCGTCTCACGTCTCACAGAGCCGTCTCACTGGAGTAGCCACTTTTAACGCCAGTCTGATTAGGATAAAGGTCATTCTGTGAGAAGAATTCTGTGACGTGTTTGAAAGCCACCCTTTCGATAGCCTTAGAAAGAAATGGGAGGAGCGAGACCAGGCGATAAAGTCTGGAAAAGTACCAGAATCCAGTGAATAGGGGTGTGACGAGATCTTGTGCCACGAGATCTGGCAGTCAAGTACGACGCAGACCGCAAGGACTGTGATTGGTCAACTTGTCCTGTGTCTTGATAGTCTGTTTCAAGCAGCATACTGTGGGGATTAGCAATATTTTAACACGACAGTCTATGGGGTTTGCCATTCTGAGTACCGTTTCGGTCAAATAGTCCTGTTTCGGTGGTGAGCGACGCAGACACAGGCGACACCGAGCGGTATGGCGGTAAAATGCACCACGATGCAAAGCAACCCGACGCAGAACCATAAAATAGTCACAACGCCGTAGGAGTGCTGGTGTAGCTACGCCGTGGAGTTGACGCAGAAGCATGTTGAACCCTTTAGTCTTAATCGGCCGATAGCTCAAGGACTGGAAGTTTCTACTTTTTGTTGTGCTTTGGACTCTTACTAACTACGATCATCATATTCATTTAATGGCTAGTCTTCATGTTAAATAAAATTATCCATAGCTGCACTTTGGTGTTTGCCAAGTGCCAACTGCTGACAAAACCTATTCACACATTTCATTACCTTCAATGTTTAAGGATAAAGACAGAATACTTTATATGGCTGTATGTCCAGAAAAACAAACCTATAGTCTCTAGGCTCTATTTTTCAAGTTATAATTTGGGAGATCTGGGCAGACATTTGGTTAACTAGGATGACCAAGACCACACAGAACAATATCACATGAAGGGTTGTAATCTTGGTCCCTGTGATTGCTGACAAAAATTATATGAGCACGATGCACCACGACAGTCTGAATGCTAAAATAAAATGATCAAAAGTCTTTGAATTATTATACATCTAATCTGGTCTGAACTGGATCTCTGTTTAACAAATAATTAATAATAAAAGTGTCAAAAGACTCATCTGTTATATTTCTCCTTACAGAGTCGCGGTTTGTATGTTTAGGTTATTGTTATAACTGACTGTAAACTGAATGTATAATTTATCTTTTTAGGCGAAATACTTTAAACTTCCGATTTTAATGTTAATGTAATGTTTATTGATGTTAAGTTGATTTAGAGCTATAAATATAACACAAACATAAACCAGGCAAGCCTGAGGATATGCAATGCATATTTTTTTTTTTTTTTTTTAAGTATATTTTTTGGACTTTTTGCCTTTATTCGGATAGGACAGTGAATATAGACAGGAAGGAATGGGAGAGAGATGGGGTAGGATCGGGACATGACCGCAGGCCGGACTCGAACCTGGGTTCCCGTGGGCACTTGGACCCGTACATGGTATGGGCGCTGTAGCCTGTTGCGCCGCCCGCATGTTAGGTTTCTTGTTGCGCCCTTAGCCGGGTAACCAGGTTGTGACTGTACGGTTCAGACTGATACTATAGCAGCTACTTTGTCAGTGAAGAATGAAGCAAAGATGTTGGCTCTGAGGTATGCTTAACAACAATGGTTTAACATAGACATTTATCACACGGCTCTGTGGTGCACTTGATGAATAGTAGCTGAATAGAATATTAATAAATTCTTAATTATAAATTATTATTATAAATTCTTAACAAACTAGAACATTTTTTTAATTCTGTTTCAACTTTCATGGAGTAAACATGTATGTATGCATGCATGCATGTACCTCCTTTCTGGACAAATTTCACAGCTTTCTAGTCTAACACCTTGGTGTAAATCGTGTTTTAATGGAGAGGATAGAAAAGTGTTAGGATTGTGCCAGTTCTCCCCTACTCCCGCATAGTAAATAAATGGAATGTTGGAACATTGCGCTCCCCAACACAAACGCGAAAGGTCTGCTGTGCTTCATCTTGAATTCATGTCATAAGATGGTTTTTTTGACATAGTCAGAAATTTATTCTCTACAAGTCTGGGCCGGATTAAACCATCTAGCGGGCCGCATCCGGCCCGCGGGCCGTATGTTTGACACCCCTGTATTAAATGCTAATTAAGGCAACCATGTTGTCATCGTTTTGCCCTGGCACTGACGTGTATTCTTGAGAAGAAGAAAGGCATGCATACCTATGGCATCTTCAGGTGGCAGGTTGATGGTATCTGTGTACAGGTACTCCAGAAAGGCGCGGTACACCAGGTAGGAGAACTGATGGACCTCAATGGAATCCTCGTCGGTCTCGTTCAGCAGAGCCCGGAAATGCTCACACCTGCCAGAAGAGAAGTGATGGAGGATGGAAAAAAAAAATCCCTTCATGCTTCCAAGGGACATTCCATTGAAGGAAACTACAAATCACAAGAGTATCATGTCTGAGTGAACGAATTCTGCAGTACTGCACTTTGGTTAGACCGAGGAGATGCCTGTTACAGAAAAGTCCCTGTAAACACCAAGTGTGTATGTGTGTGTGTTCCTGGAAAACAACGGAAGGGGGAACCCTGTGAAATGTTTCCCTGTGGTGGCTTCCTCCTCATGTAAACAGGATGGCACAGTATGGCCCCCACACATGAGCTGACGCACTGAATAGGGGGACTGAGACAGTTCTATATAGAGGGATGAGACCTCTTTTAAAAAGGTACACAAAAGACCATCCACTGAAGGATCCCAGAGTCTTGGCAACTCTAATTTTACCAAAGCAGTTCTCCTCTATGTAACCAGTGGTAAATTGCTACAATTATGAGCGGTCCTGGGAAAATTCTTTCCCCTACGAGAGGTCCAAGGAACCAAAATGTTTGAGAAACCCTGGTGTAAATGCTTATTGTGTTCTAACAACAGTGATATTCACTGGTGTAAGTGGAAAACACAATTAGGAAATGTGCAATACTATTTTACTGTAGTTGTAGGCTATGCGAAATATCAAGGGTGTGTTTTTCTGCTTAGAGATTGAGGTTCCTATGTCTGCTGTGCTTACTTTATTCCTGTTATCTTTTATGTGGTATAGGGCGTTGAACTTGCGTGTGTTTTGTATTGTAAGCAGCTGTATGTAGCACTGTATGCCCAAGACAAATTTCCCTTCTGGGACAATAAAGTTAATTTAATCTAATCTAATCTAATGCATCCCAGATCATGAGAGTTCTAATGAATGGGTCATTGGCAATAGCGGAATCTAAACACATGTGGTTTGCAACGTCTCTGGTTCACTCTGGTCTGTGTTTTATGTGTCCGTGCGTGCGTGCGTGCACGTGACTGTGTTTATGTGTGCTTGTGTGTGTGTGTGTGTGTGTGTGTGTGTGTGCGTGCATATGCCTGCATGTCTACGGTGTGTGTATGTGTCTTCATGTGTGTGTTTATGTGTGTGTGCTTGTGTGTGTGCACGCGTTTATGTGTGTGTGTGTGTGTGTGTGAGAGAGCACGTTTATGTGTGCATGTGTTTATGAGTGTGTGTGTGCGCATGCATAGTGTAGAGTCACTAAATGTACACGTATAATTTATTGTTTGGTCCCCCATAAACGGAACTCCACAAAATTTTAACTAGGTGGCGCTATACATCAACTGAGTGGATGTGGGATGGGTTGACATGGCCCCTATAAGCAAACATACAAAAAAAAAAAAAAAGGTCCTCCTAGGCCCTACGGTTCTCGAGATATTCACACAAAACTGTGTCCGCCCTACCCTCCTTTCGGGGGGGTCCAGTCCGCCGGGGGAACGACGGGTCAAAACGAAAAACAATGGTTGTGTCATCCTTGAGGTGCTACCTGCCCACCAAGTTTCTTGCACCCCGGTCTTTCAGTGTTCTGGGAATCGTTGACACAAAATTATTGAAGAAAAAAAAAGAAAAGAAAAATATCCTGAAGAAAAAAAAAAAAGACCGCCGCGGTAATGATTTTATGCCCGTTACGGTCAATAGAACACCATTTAGTGCTTAGATTGTACCCAGTGTGTTAAAAACCAACTAAAAGGGTCATGATCGTACATGATAAACAGTGCAATATCAAGCATTCTGGGTATGTATTGACAATGTCAGAGACTTCATTCTCCATATTATATGTCAGTGTACCATCAGTTTGAAGCTGTTATTTTAAAGGTTGTATACGTGATGGCGGGGTAACGTCACTTCTGTTGACTATCAAACAAAACAGAGAGCTAGCTCGCTACTCCCTCCCCCTCCCTCCTGTGCAATTGAAATTCTCCTGAACGTGCATCTCGACTGTTATTGATTGGAACACTTTATTTTGCCTTTGAGTGGTTGGCAACACTTGTTGGTAGCAATTGTTTTTGTGTGCAGATCTCAGAGCCTAGGCTGCCTACAGAGACGTGTTTATTTGATAGCCTACTTATGGGTCTTTTTTGGGCCTGCAATCGCTGATACAACATTTCTGGTAATAGAACTGCATTGGGTTATTTTAAGCCCCCATTATGTGGCTCTCAATAGGTTCGGTGGTTAGTTTGTACCATTTGATAAATTCAGTTGTGACTTTTTGAATACATCTCTGATACAGTATTTATGTTATGAGGTGTAACAGGCAGGTCAACATAGTTGATCTGTTAACTGTTGACATAGTTGATCTGTTGATAGATCTATGAGATTTCCATAGATAGGCAGAGAAAAGCTGTTGCTCTCAAACACTGTCTACTTAATCTACACAATCAGTGTAGTGATGAAGGCATAGATTAAAATAGACAGATATCGAAGCAAAGTGATTTCATGCTCCCTTAAAAGAGCATTTTTAGTATATTCCAAATACAAAATTAGAGTATTTTATTTTGATACATGGCGTGACTTCCGTATTTTGTAGTTTATTTTGATACACTTAAAATTATGTAAAATGTAGAGCCTAAGCCTGGTTTAACAGGGGCAGGGGGTCACACACACATTTACCTTATTTTTAGAAGGGCCTTGTGGACGTGGATAAACTTCCCATCCACCAGGAACTTGAGGTCTGAGATCTCCGGGCTGTCAAACTCCCTCTTGAGTGACTGAGCAACCGTCAAGTAGTCATCCCCATCTAGGAGACCAAGGACGCTGTTAAGGCTGTTTGTCTGTTGTTGAGAGTAACTACAATTTAAATACATGGGTGCGAATGTATTTTTTTTCCATGTGCAAAGTCATATATAAATAGGAATATTTTCCTTGCTATTCTTTCATTACCAGTCAGTATCAGTAAGCATATCACTACTATAAAGCAGAGGGCAGTAATTCAACATTCCGGAGGCATTCTGTTCTAAAATAGGATCAGCACCATATTTCAGTCATAAATCTAAAATAAGTGATTTTAATGAGTCATCATGTTAAATGGCCATCGCCCCCACACACAATGCTTACCCACGGTGAGGAGGCGCCACGTTACGGCAGGCGTAGCGAAGCAGGCAAACACGTCGTCGGTGGTGGAGAAGTGGGCGAGATGCGGGCACGCCACGGCCTGGACACGGCACTGGCCCCACATGTACACCTGGCCGCTCTGCGTCTTGGCAGCAGATGTGTGGCTGGTGTGACAGGCGGCCACCTCCACCATCCTGAGCACAGAGCATGGACGGAGCACGAAGGAAAGTGAGGAGAGGAGATAACGTATAGGGTTACAATGGAGGGTGTTGAGGTGGAATCTGCATCAGCATCTCGGCACTGCTCCAATACTAAAAAGAGTTTCACCGTAGCTTGCCTTGAGGTTATTAAAATGCTCAGGAGTCAAAAAAAAAAATGAAAGCTACAGTTTTACTTTAACTTATACTGTTGTCTGGAGAAATAAATTGAATGCAGGCCATTACCAAATGAAATACTGACAATTATTGTGGAGGTGTAATACAGCCCTATAATTTAACTTGGATTATATGTATAGATTTAGTACAATTTAGTACAATCTTTGTGACCTCTATAAACTAAGTCTCTTTCTTAAATGCCAAGTAGCTCTAATAGTGGAAGAATACCTTTTCTTCATTCTGTTGCAATATTCGGTAAATTTGTCCGGTTATATTCTTTATACTTTCATTTTCAATTACTCTTAATATTCCCCTTACAAAGGGGTGGATCTCATTTAAAGTTGCTATTTGTATATTTTTGTTTACGTAACTTCTTACTTGCAGGTATCTGTAAAAGTGGCTCCTGGGCAATTGATATCTTCTTTCTATGTTTTCAAAAGATTCAAAACCTTGTTCATCATACATCTGATAGAATCGTAGAAGACCTTTACTTTCCCATAGGCTGAAAGCATTATTATAACAGAATGAAGAAAATGTAACAAATTATATTAAAGAGAAGTGGGAGGATGATTTAAAAAAAACTTATCTTGGAGAAGGAATGGGAACAGAGCTTTAAAGGAATATATAAACACCTGAAATCCATATACTGGCAGGAATTCGCTTGGAATATGAACATAAGATATTTTAGGAAACCATCAACAATAAAATATAAAGAGTCTACCCCCAGTTGTTGGAGAAATTGTGGGAATAGCGATGCAGACCACACACACATTTTTTATACATGTGACAGATTAAAACCCTATTGGGAAAAGGTAATCGGGTCAATAAAGCAATTTTTGAGAGTAGAAGTTCCAATTCAGCAGCATAACATAATACTTGGTATACTCCCTGACATAAGTCATGAGCACATACACCTTTTCTGGGTTCTGAGAATCACTGCACTTAAACAAATAACACGAAATTGGAAAATGCCTGATCCACCAAAGGTCTGCAGAGCTGAAATGGAATGTTGCTGTGCCATAACACCAAGTGATGTCACACACGGCCACTCTGTCTCTTCAGCTTCAGTGCCCATAGTAGCCTATGAATGCTCTGCAGAAAGATGACGATCTGAAACCGCTCTTCAATTCGGGGTGTCAGAGTATCCCCGCATGATCAGTGAGGCCGCTTGATGCACTCACCTGTGCTACTTTCTGCAGGTGTGCATTTAGTGCTATGTGGAGGGGGTAATGGAGCGTGGGAGGGGAGTGGCAAGTGCATAAACGGTTCTTTTGAAAAATATTTTTGCATTTCTTATCCAAACAACGTCAAACTAGAAGCTTGATGGTGTTTTGGGCACCCACCGTCGACTTCAAGGCAGCGCTGCCACCGGCGACTTCAAGGTAACGCTACCTTGCCTAACTCTGACCCCAACACCATGTCCTAACAGGATGCGATGTGAGCGAACATTAGCGATTAAATCTGTTTAATTCCATTGTTTTCAATTGGAGTGTCCCGACAACACGAGCAGTGCGATGCAACGCGATGTTTTGAGAGAACGCTTGTCGGACGCCCCGTTTCTATGCTCTTTCTGTCGCTCTCGTTGCTCTGCCATTTTGAATGAGAAATATGAAACAATAGTAGGGCATATAGTAGCTCGCCCGGATCCTGTTAGGACATAGTGTAACGCTAGCGCCTTCCAGGCAGCACTGCCTTGAAGTCGACGTTGGGGGCCCAAAAGAACATATATCAAACTAGACACTGCACTCATTTGTTCCCTTAGCAAGACACCTGTCGAGAGGCTAGTCAATATGTAAAGAACACACACACACACACACACACACACACACACACACACACACACACACACACACACACACACACACACACACACACACACACACACACACACACACACACACACACACACACACACACACACACACACACACACACACACACACACACACACACACACACACACACACACACACGATCTTGAATTAACAGATAGATGGGTAATACAATTTATTGTTCCTGGAATTAATATATAGATGGCTGATATAATTTCTGTTAGCGTGAATGAACATATGATAAAATGGACATATGAATATCACACTTTGCTCATTGAATGTGGCCCTCACCTCTCCTTATCCATGTTGATAAGTGTGGGCACTGCTTGGTTGCTCTTGTTTCCTGTTCCAAGTTGCCCATAGGAGTTGGCACCCCAAGCATAAATAAATCCTTCATCTGTGAGTGCCAAGGTATGAGCATAACCACAAGCCACCTGAGCAGGAAGAACAACAACGTTAGGAATACCCCTTTTCACGAGAAGGAATATATCAAGTCGACACAAGACACAAACCATGAAAGAGCAATGAGATGAATCAAAAGACATTTCTCATGTTGTCTAAAGACTGAATACCTGTGTTCCTGCATGTTGACTTGAACAAAACCCATAGGGGAAACATTTACCAAACAGAGGTAGTTTTCCCAACCTGCAAACTCTTACCTGCACAATGGTTATGCCTTGAAGGGCAGCAATTCTACACGGTGTCTGCTGATTGCCATTGTTGCCCAGGCCAAGCTGCCCATTGCAGTTGTAGCCCCAGCCATAGACCTGCACAGAGTAACACAGTAATAAAAATAATTAGCCTGAGCTATACATGACTATGGAATCACTCATATTACGCTGATCCAACTGATCAGTGAACTGAATAAAAAAAAGGCCATTTACAGTGAGTAAACTATATGACTTTGGCAAGTTATGAAAAAAGGTTTTAAAGCTACACAAGCACTAGAAATCTACCATAACCCCATCACAGAATAACAACATTTAGAAGAACTGTGATATTTTCAGCAGGGACCAATGACTCTTGATTAAATGTTATTATAAGGACCTTGTTGATAACGATCGGTTGTTTCATCTCATTACATAACTAGAATGTATTCAGAGGAACTGCACAGCGTGCTAGCTCAGGTGCGGTTCACCGACGGGAGCAGGCAGTGGAATAGGCTGCATTGAACTCGGCTTGATACAGGGATTCCAGCAGTATTGTTTCATCTCATTACACAATAAGCAGAGATAGCAGGAGACAAACATTGATGAAAAATTTGATCAACAAATGCGCTTCCTGTTAACACTGAGTAAGACATTTTGAATCTGTCTTTTATTTCTATTTTATTTATGCCTTTTTTTTTTAAATTATTTAAAAATTATTTTATGTATTTTTTTTAATAACTCTTGTACTTGTATGCTTATACTTACCGTTGTTCTTTACTTTTGCTTATGTAAAGCACATTAAAAAAAATAGACTTGATTGTTTAGTTTCACAATGCTTGACAAGACTAGACAAGCCTTCACAGTTTCAAGCGTAAAAACATTTGTGAGAGTCTTTATGGCCAGCACAAATCACAACAACCACAACCAATTATATAAGATGGTATCATCTCAGAATCCATTTGGTTGGTCCATGATGTGAACAGTGACAAGCTCTTCAGGCATTGTGGGGCATGCAAAAATCAATCCAACTGTTTCACTTATGCAACCAGCATATAAAAACACAGTGCATCAGATACTGACATGAAGTCAAGTATGCCCACTGGAGCAATGAAAGCTCACATACAAAGATTTGCAAAGGAGTTATATACTGGGTAAAAAGCCAGGGTCAACATATACAGATTCATGGTCATCATTTCCTCACAGTACTGGTTTGTTTCCATTGAGTGGTACGGTTCAGTTTGGTACAGTATAGTACGGAATGGTAAACCCTGACCTGGCTTGAGTTTCGACTGCCAACGGTATTCTTACTTAATCAACGAATACCGATAGTTGCCTCAGCTAGTAAACAATGGGATGCTAACCTAGTTAGCTAACAGACTTGCAAATAAACAACACTGAACACAGAGTTTCTGTGAGCTTTGGATACTGATTTCACAACTATGTGTTGCCAAGTTACTATTTAACAACCATTTTTAGATACTAATGAGACAATTACTTTACTAACAGAACACAAAGCTAACATCAACGGACTGCAGTGGATCTAGCCTGGTCTAGCTCCACCCTTTAGGTACCATACTATTTTATGCTCGGTCCAATGGAAACACAAGTAATTGCGGCAATTAGTACCCCGACTTGTATTTTGAGGCCAGCCTTTATTTGTCCGAATCGACCACACTCCCGGCTCTTATCCGAGGCCCGGCTATATGCTAAATAGAAATTCCGGCCATAATTTGAGGATTTATGGGTATATGTGATATGCCTCCGAATCGTGTGATACGTCCTAACAGCGGCATCTGGTGGTTGAAGGTCATTGCGCTAACATTGTTCATTGTGCACTTTCTTTTGCACTTTAGGGGCCGTATTCACAAAGAAAAGAACACAAAGAAAGGCTAAAAGTAGCTCCTAACTAGCGAATTTAGGAGCAACTCCTAAAAATAATGGGCGTGTCACTCCTAACTTTAGGACTCCTAATTTTTTTCACTAAAAGTAATTCACGAAGCATTTTAGACCTAAAAGTAGCACCTAAGTCTGGGACCGCTTAAAAGAAGTCGAGAGGACTCCTAACTCACTAAGACCTATTCACAAAATCCTATGCGGCTACAGGAGCTTCCAATCGCGAGGGAACAATTTTGCATTGTAGGCATAACTAAGGGATGCAATAACACCACCAACAACCAAAACTGCTCATTGTCAACATGTAAATTAAATGTAATGTCTCATTGTGAATCAACTTAAAATGTTCTCCTCTTTGCAAACATAGGCATAGGCATATGGTGACAGATTCATTTAATAATGTTGCAAAGATACTGCATCAATCCGTATGTTTCATTAGGCTACTAGGCTATTTGTTTTGCCTTACTCTTTATTCACCTAGGCCTTTTTATTCAGTTCAGTTTATTCATCATCTTCCGTCCTTCGCACTACTTGTGTAGCGCACGCATTCTCAGACCTGTAACCTGTCACTCATCATCGTAAGGATTCCTGTGTTACAATCATCAGCCAATCAAGGTGGTCACTTCAGTCAAGCTCGTGCATGAGTAATGACGTCATCCATAGCAACAAAGACTCACTCTTAGTTTAGGAATTGTCATTTTTCCTTACTAAGAGTAGGTCTGAAAGGCTTTGTGAATAACTTTTAAGAGAAAACTCCTAGCTAAAATATTTTAGTGCAATTTAGGAGTACTCCTAGTGGTAAGATAAAAGGCTTTGTGAATACGGCCCCTGTACTGTATAGTTTGTATAGTGTTTGTTAAAATTGCACACATTAATTCACTGTTCTTGTTTCAGTTGTTATGTTTTTAACACAAATATTTGTAAATGTTTGTATAGTGTTGTATGGTGTTTGTTAAAATTGCACATTGCAACTGTTATTTTGCTAAATTATGTTATGAATAATTTTATAAACAATTGTTAAATGTAGTAGAGTCTGTAGTATTTCTCACAAACAACCCCCCCCCCCCCACCCCCCCACCCGCCGCTGTCCTTGTCAGACCAGAATGAATGTTTTTCATTTACTCAAGCAGTGACATGTAGTTTAATAATGCATAGGGAAACGTGACGAAAGTCAGACAGAAGATGGGCCTGTCTTTAGTAGCCTATTCCTAAATCCTGTCCTTCTCTAACCGTGTTAAACATGGTGTGATTAGCACAGGGATTAAAGTTAAAAAAATCCTGAGCCTAAACTTTTTTTTTTATGTGGGTGGTGGGTCATCCTGTGGTATCCCCAAACCATAGGACTGCAGGACATCTTTTAATTCTAGCATAAGTGCTGAGGCATTGGCTATATTAATTTTCCTGCTTGCCAGGCGTTTTTACTGTATTCTCATCTCTCATCAAAAAAACGAACGAGGACATTGAGGACTTTGTCCATGTTCGTGTTAGTGGCTTCATCGACATTTAAGGAAAACATGCAGTTTTTTAGCTTTTTCGAAATATGTCTTTTAAATTCTGGTGTTATGCCGTGTGTGTTCAAATAGCTGGCATGCTGATTAGATATTGACAGTTTAGTCCAGGGGTGTCCAAACTTTTTGACTCAAGGGCCACATTGGGTTTTGAAAATTGGCCGGCGGGACACACAACAAAAAATAATGTGTGTATAATGTGTGTATATCAGGGCTCTACACTAAAAAAAATTTCCAGGAGCACTTGTGCGCCCAAGTTAAAAAATGTAGGAGCACAGACAAAAATTTGGGCGCACAGTCAGTTCTGTACTTAACTTAAACATAATCTAACATTACACTGCAGTTAACACTTAAACATGCCAGTGCACCAATTGCGAATATTAAGAATGACTGACAACATTTAGGCTACAGGAAATAGGATTTTAAAGATCAGTGCCTACTTTATTTTCAGTCTGTTCTATTTTCCTACATTTTGTTAATGTAAAATAGTATAATACATTGCCATATTTGCATTTAGCCTGTATATCAAGTATCCTGCCAAATGTAGGCTAATTTATTTATTTGTGAATCCATCTGTAGCTAATCCAAATATGCCCATGGTGACCTATCTGACTGCATACTGCCTAATACTACTACTAAAACAGTCCATTTTCTCTTCCACAAAACCCAACATAGGCTAATCAAGGATATATATATTTTTTATACTTTTACTTTTTATTTGAAATATCTGCATTGATGGGGGCAGTAGGCAAACGTTAGGCCTACAGTACTTTCGTTTTGCACTTCAGCTTGTATTCGGTGTAAACAAACAAGCATGCGTGGAAGCCTGTCAGTAGCGTTCTACCTTTGAATAAAATGGGAGTAGGCTATTACGGGAAGCTACTTTTGTGCCTGTTCGCTACAGCTATATTTTGCATATTGCAGCCAATACGTCAACTGGGCTAAAAGGCATGTTAGGTTACCTTTCCTTCTCTCACTGCATTCTCAGAATCTCATCCTGTTCCTCCGATATCCGATGAATTCGGTGGATAGAAGAACTAATTTCTTCAATCTTTGCATCTTAGCTGGCTAGTCTAACTTTCCACTTTTTCTGCATGCTCTTGGATTAGATAGAAGCGACTACTAGCGAGTCACAACGCGAAACTGCTAACGTTGATGGGAGGTGTAGTTTTTATGCTGCATTCGCGACGTGATTCTATGGTTTGCACCAGTAATGTTTCTTGATGTTGCGGTGTATTTTGTAGACAAACATTGACATGGTTAGAAGTCATTCGCACCAGTGCGCCTGAATATTTTTTTGCACTCGCACGCCATCATTTTTACTCGCATGTGCGAGTGAAATGGGTGCACTGTAGAGCCCTGTATATATATTTTTAAAGGAATTATCCGGAGTAAAATGCACTTTAGATCGATTTACGGATGATTGGGGGTACATACGTTGAGTTGACATCAAAATCATGTCATTCGGATGTGTTTTGAGAAAGTTCGATTGTACCGTTTTCAGTCACACAACTCGTAGCCTGGAAGTGAGCAGGGCATTTCAATTTCGCCTCTACAAAACGCTATTTTTATACCTCTTCTACAGTTCCAAACAACATAACACTTACGTGGTAGTGAGTAGAGGGTCCCTAAAGCCAAACCGAAGTATCCCGAGGTCTTTATGTGGTCGAATAGAGAGTCCAGAATTAATTTCATCAAGCCAGTACCTTTCCGGAAATGTTGCCATCTTTGCTGTAGGAGTCTTATTGCTGAGTGTGTTGTAACACGCTCTGGAAATTCACAATTTCGTCGCCGTTTAAAAAAAAAAAAAAAACATAGTCCAGTCCATACAACTTAATTTCAATTTCGAAAGAAATACTGGACTATGTTTTTTTTTTTTTTTAACGGCGACGAAATTGTTAATTTCCAGAGCATGTTACAACACACCCAGCAATAATACTCCTACAGCAAAGATGGCAACATTTCCGGAAAGGTACTGGCTTGAGGAAATTCATTCTGGACTCTCTATTCGACCACATAAAGACCTCGGGATACTTCGGTTTGGCTTTAGGGACCCTCTACTCACTACCACGTAAGTGTTATGTTGTTTGGAACTGTAGAAGAGGTATAAAAATAGCGTTTTGTAGAGGCGAAATTGAAATGCCCTGCTCACTTCCAGGCTACGAGTTGTGTGACTGAAAACGGTACAATCGAACTTTCTCAAAACACATCCGAATGACATGATTTTGATGTCAACTCAACGTATGTACCCCCAATCATCCGTAAATCGATCTAAAGTGCATTTTACTCCGGATAATTCCTTTAAGTATATATATATATTTTATATCATTTAAATGACAAAGTAATTTTGTTGTAGAAAATTAATTTCTTAAGAAATGTTCATTTGATGTTGTTTAATTCATTTATAAATGGTGCACTGCCACTTTAAGACTCTTTTGCCAGCTCCACTCAATAGCTTATGGCTAGTGCTGTGCCTATGGCTCGTGCCCTCTCACAGTTTATAAGTGGTCAGTAGTGGGAACTACTGTTGCCATCGCGATTTCCTTTTAAATTTCCTTTTAAAAGTTTCTTATTTAAAAAGTAGATATCAATTATCAACAATGACAAGCCAGCTGGAACCTGCCGCGCTCTTTCCCTCTCCTGCATGCACGCTCAAATGCGTTCCCAATTAAATTGAGTAGCATAACGTAGTTAGATCTGCTGCAAAGGATATACTATGTATCTCGATGTAACAAGTTGTTTTGACATTGACATTGCAATCGCTCTCTAAGAAGAGTGTAAAGCAGTTTGCAGTAGCCTAAAGTTACTCACAACGTCGTCTATGGCTAGATAAAAATAGCGAGCGGCCAATGATAACCTAATTAAATGCTCGACAGGCCCGGATTAAAGTGTGTGGAGGGGACGGATCTATGATAGCTAATAAATGCTCGGCGGGCCTAGAGGAAACCCTGGGTGTAGTTCAGACATTCTTCCTACTTAGGCTTAGAATGCTGAAGGCATCAAATTCTCAGCCTATATCAGCTTTTACACAGTACCGGAGATTCTTCTTCTCTTACACCTCTCAGAGTTGAGCTCTTACCCCCCCTGAGTTCAAATCTCTGTTACTGCCATGTATCTGTGAGGCACTGGCTTACCTCCCCGTTATCCAGCACAGCCATGGAGCAGAGCTGTCCGCAGGCGATGTTCACCACCACCTTGTTCTGCAAGCAGCTGCTGACCCGTCTCGGTGTAGGCTGATTGGCCGTGGACCCGGAACCCACCTGTCCAGAGTTGTTGTAGCCCCAAGCGTACACCTGGACACGGACAATGGGTTTATAATGAGCCGGGGAAGGATAAGCAGGTGTCTAAATGTAAAGGCCTTGTGTACATTGTATATGGAAAACCGGCCTATTCTCCATGTCGAAACCACTGACACACAGGGTAAACAGAATGTTTATCTTTCCAGCATTATTGACCTTTCGTTAAGTCCCACCCCCCTTAGTTACTGTTGCTAAGTCCGACAGCTCAGACCGGAGTTGACTAGAACTTCAAGAGGCTCTTTTACAGAGCCACGGACCTGATTTCATTTGGAATCCGTTGAACAACTCCAGTATGCCATGGAGACACATGTATAAAAATTAATATCTTGGTTTGTTGGGTGACAAACTTAGACGGGGGGCGAGTGGAACTCACTGATATTAATAGCTAGCTGTGCTAGATCTTGCATGCATATTACAAGGGCAAGGGAACATGGTACTGCAAACAAACGGAAACATACTCTACAATGCAGAGCGACTTCAACTTTATTAATTTATGGTGAATAAATGTTACACTACTGTGCACAGCACCATGCTTTTCTGACGAGGCGATGCTAGCACGTTACCAGCGGTTAGCTAACTATGTTGTCTACGAAACCTGCAAAACCTAGTGGATAACCTGCAAAAGCACGTCAAAATGGATAGTCCATTCCTCAAAAGCAAGTATTTATGTCAATGAAACTGCCAGTGTCATCAAAATGAGAAGTCTTCACACCATAGTTTATGAACAAGATAGTCAAATGGCTTTGTCATGTTTTCATTATGACACAGGGCTTTTTTCAATATGCGTTCTTTTCTATACTTGTGTTCTCATGAACTTGAAAATCGTTCTAAAACGTCATCAATCACCGCCGAAGTACTGTTCCAATTCACAAGTTCGCATTTATTCAAGAACGCATAACATTCCCGGAAGTGTTCTCGAATCGTTGGTTTTATCAAGGATGCATCGGGTGGTGACTTGGTGGATTGAAGATTCCACAATGCATTACGTCAGCTCAGCCGTGACACTCACATAAGAGAAATGGCAGCATTGATACATAATAGGCCTACCTATCATTATTGCTGCTACAATCCGATCCATGTTTAGGCTATAAACGGTAGGCTACAGGCTTCACAACTAACGTTAATCATACTGTCACTTAAACTGGGAACTTCAAACGTTGTTCCCGCCATCGGCAAGTGAATATATTCTTATTAGGCTAATATTTAATTTAAAAAAATCAATGAGAAACAAACTTAAACAAGCTGGTGAATTATATATTTTATTGTAAATGTCGGAAATACTGGTTAGACCAATAGAGCAATAGGTAAATGACTAGACTCCCCGAGCTGTTCCGAGAGAAGCTGCCGTTGGCAAGAACTCACGATCTTAACTTTTCAAGTTCGAACTTTCAAGAACGGGAGACCGTTCTTTAGCGTCCTTTGTATTGAGAAAAGCCCACAGTGTTTCCTCTATGTTGATTTGGGAGTGGCGTCCCCCCAAGGTTTCATTTTCTTCCCCCACGGTATCAGAAATGGGGCAGACGTACAATAGTCGCAGTTGCCTTTCAAAATTCAGACCTGTTGTAGATTCTCCAAATATACAGCTCAATCACAACTGAAAATAATGCCTCATTGTGTGTGAATAGAGGTGAATACATATAATTGTTTGTGTTGCAGCGAAGTGTCAGTTGTCAGTTCTGTGGGATGGGGGGACGGTGGGGGGGGGGGTTCGGACAGGCCTGCCCCCACTGCTTAAAAAAATCCTAGAGGAAACACTGTGACAGTTTATTCTCTCAGTGTTTTCCAATGCAAAAAAAGAGGTCAGAACTCGGTGACACTACCTGAACATGCTCAAGACAGTACTAATACACTACTTGTACAGCCATTTGAAAACTACAGTAAAGTTACACATTGCTGTAGTTAGTGGAGTAAGTGAGTACAAGACACTGAATATGTACATTTCACAGTTTTACTGTATATGCTCTTAGCAATTCTACAGCATTGTGACAGAATTTGATAACTAGTTCACCAATTTTGTATGTAATGACTCAAGCAATGAAATGAAGACTATTAGTTTTATTGGGAACGACCATTCAGCTAGCCTCGTGAGACCATCCTGATCTCGCGAGCTTCAGGGTTTCACTCGCAGATCAGTCTGGATACTTTCCGTTAAAGAGAATTTGGAGCAGTTCACCAAACGAACGTCCAATCAGCGTTGGCTTTGAGGCGGGTTGAAGTGTGACGCAACGAACAACATGACGGCATCCACAGAGATGAGCATAGCTATCGCGCGCAAGTTTTATTCAAATTAGAAAGTATTCCTGGGTAAGCTGTGAAGCTATGAGTCTCAGCCATGCAGCTGGGAGGAATGAAAGTAGGGCTGTAACGATACACCAACCTCACGATTCGGTTTGTATCACGATTTTTGACCCACGGTTCGATACGAATCTCGATTTTTCTTTCTTTCTTTTTTTTTTTTGGGGGGGGGGGGGGGGGGGGGGGCTAGACATTTTATTAAATAACATTTTAATAGCCTCCCTTAGAACACCAGATAATTACAATATATCTATTATTTTATATCCTGATATCAAAATATTTTTCTGAATGACTGATTGATATTTATGACAGCACACTTTATGCAGATTAGCCTATAGCCTAGGCCTACTATTTTTTATTACAACTCTACCTCTTTAATTCAGCTGTCTGGTTGAAGCCTGGAAATATTGTAAACAAAGTAGCATATAGCTTAGCCTATCATAGTCTACTGATTGGACTGTTCAGTTTCCCCATGTGTGTTTAAGTTTCAAGGTAATACTTGTTCTCCTTGGGACAGGCCCTTTTGGGAAACGTTGGTATTGAGATGATCAGTCAACTTCAGTGCAAGAAATATGTGCAGCATGCTAATGATGCTAAGCGGATTTAATAGTAATTTAGCTAGTCGTCTTTGCGTCCTTGCTTTCACGATTGTGAATGTTTTATTTAAGTCACGCGTGTTCATGAGCAGGAGAGGGAGGGAGAGTGAGAGGGAGGGAGCGCGAGAGAGAGCGGGGCAAGGAGAGGGGGTTCTATATTGTTTGGTAAAGTTGCGCACATAGTCTACAATGAAAGCAAGAGAGGTATGAAATTATTATTTATTTATTTATTTGTTTTTGGACAACGTGCTACCGATAAGTAAAGCGGGAGTTGTGGGGTGCTTTTGCACTGCGTGAAACACTAGAAAGGGTGTGTCGCGATTCTGCCTTTTCACACCGCGACACAGTATCGTGGATATGAATGTCGCGATTTCGGTTTCGAATCGTAAATCGTTACAGCCCTAAATGAAAGACACAGACATCCTCCACGGCTGATTCCAGTTCACAATGGAGGAATATACTTTCTTCAGAAGTGTAGGGCCTACCGTGAAAACTTGATGGGAATTGTCGTTGATTAGGTTCATGTCACATACAAATGGTTAAAAAGTTAAAACATCTTAACGTTAGTCACGTTACCTAACTTAATTGTATGTTAAACGAAGGCATTAGAAGAACACCTTGTTCATCTAATTGGTTGATTTGGCCCGTCGATAACCAACAAAGGTAGTGATAGACAGATGGTTTATCCAATCAGCTAACCAGTATTTCCGCCCCTTCCCAAAAGTTCTTCAATGAAAAGTTCCCAGATGGATATGCGGAGCAAATCCATCTGGCGGAGTCAGGTTACTATTCAGCAGCCATAAGTATAGTTCATTTTGACTGACATGACAAAGCAACTGATACATGTTCAAAAGCATTTGCAATTTGTTCAGAGGAAGGAGAAATTGCTACTATGATGTGCACAAATGACTTGTTGTGGAGGTTGAACTAATAGTTCATTCTGATCTGAGAAAAGCACCAAAGCGACTGAGAAAAACTGTAACTGTTTGGCTTAATCAATAGATGTAGTGGAGCACTGTTTCATTGTGGTTTGCTAAGGAGTAACCCCTTGCTTAAAATAGGGGAGAGCTGGGAGAGAATTTAATCTAATTTAACATAATTACAAAAAAGCATAATCAAGATTGAAAGCCATTATTCTGTGTATCGGCGTTGCGTTAATCCCACACATGTCGCTTGGCCGCCCTTTTTCCATTTACATCACTATACATCACTATACAATCCCATAAAACCGGAAAAAAAATCACGGCTTCCATGCATTTCTATGGAGCCGTAAGGTGAAGCTGTCGGACTTTGTCTACATGTGCGGAGCTGCTGGACTGCCATTGGCTCATCCGCGTTTGATGGGCGGGGCTTGCGATAGGTCAATTAGAGCCAATCAATAAACTGAGGTTGTTGTCCTTTCTGGAAGCGATACATTCACATGTTGTACTTATTTAATGAAAGAAACCCTTCACTATGAGAACAGACCTTTCCTGCTGGGTGCTAAAGAGCTTGTACCTCTCCATCTGTGGTGAGTGCGATGGTGTGGTGGGAGCCACAGGCCACCTCGGTCACTGTCTTGTTGAGTAGGTTGGTAGAGACAAGAGCCGGAGTCAGGCCGTGGTTGGTTGTGCCGTTGCCCAGCTGGCTGTAGCCGTTGTGACCCCAGGCGTACACCTCACCATCTGAAGGAGAAAGAGGAGTCAATGGTTGTGAAAACCAAAATAAATATCCACATTTTGAAGCAAGCCTAACAGGGTTCCCACTCTAAGGCAAATGCAAAATTCCATGACTTATCCCTGACAAAAAAAAAACTGAATTTACATGACAATATGAATGGTACAATTTATGGTACTTTTTTAGAGTGGGAGATGAATAAATGGGCATTGATTAAACCAAGGTGGGCTACTCAAGCAAGCAGTAAATCTAATAACCAGATATAGCCTACACCAGTTCTGACTGGAAATATTTGCAAGTAAATGTTAAACTGCTACAACAAACTTCCCTGATATTCCAGGACTTTGCCACAAAAATTATAAAATTCCCTGACTTTCCATGTCTGGAATATACTTTCCAAAATTCCATAACTTTCCCCCCAAAATTATGAAATTCCTTGACTTTCCATGCCTGGAATAAACTTTCCAAAATGCATGATATTCCAGAAATTCGATGACCAGTGGGAACCCTGGATGATTTAGTTCGATTTATAATCCCATATCAGAAATCGACAGGCATATATTAAAAAGACCAGAATATCCCACACTAGGATGCCATCAATTGGGGGATAATGGCCACTAAGGTGTCCTTATATATGGAATTAATGGACAATAAAAAGGCCAAAAACTCCACCATTCCGTATATTGGGACACCTTGAAGGCAGTCATTCAACTTATCCCTGGTTGCCACTCATGAATATAGTCAACAGTCATGCATTTATAACACACAAGGAAACGTGTCCAGTTTGTTGTAATTTCTTTGGTTACTGACAGTGATAACAGTGGGGTGTTAGCTTGGTTATGGTTGATTCCATTGTTGCAAAGCCGGCTTCTTAGTTCAACCATCGTTTACCTTGTTGTTACCATTCAAAAGCGCATTTATATTTTTTTTACCAAATGTACCTCATAGGTGTCTCCATACAGAATTTATACCCCCTACCACCTAGTGTTAATTTTGTCACCTATTTTTATTTATTTAGTCTTAGTCTTGTGTCAAATGTGCTTATTAATTTGTCATATTTAGTCATTCACATATCATCTTTATTAGTCAAGTTTTAGTCGATTAAAAGTTGTCATTTAAAGCAACACCAAAGAACTTTTCCTCTGTCGCACGCACGCTATTTGTTTATTCAGCAACGGCTTTGCAAATAACGATGTCCATAGACAAGGTAGAATATGTGGCATGATTTTATGAAATTACGATGTATTGCGACATCATGCAAGTCAAATTTGTAGTTTCTTATGTCTCATTCCATCGAACTACAGATCCGCTACCCGATATGGCAAACTTATATAGTGCGGTTATAGCCGATAGAGGGCCGCGAAGCGAATGCAGAAGTGCCGTTCACCCTGTTAAGAGTTGATGAACCACGGAAACAATTTTGGAAACATTATTTTAAGGTACAAAAAAGTCTTTGGTGTTGCTTTAAGTCTAGTTTCAGTCAAAAAAGAACACCAGGTATCTTAGTCAAGTTTTATTCAATACATTTCAATCTTTTTTTAACCCTCCTGTTGTGTTTGTGGTCAAATGTGACAATTCTTTTCTCTAAAAAAATATTGTTAACTTATTTTTAGAGATGCACCGATATGGAATTTCTGTGCCGATAACCGATATTTATTGGTTTGTTGTGGCCGATACCGATACGATAACCGATAATATTACTCTTGAAAAAAAATTTGAAAAGTGATTTGGGGAAAATAAGCATAATTTTATTGCAGTAATTTTACCTACCACCAAATGATGGACATAACTCATAATAGTCCTCAATAGTATGGCAGTCAACAACATAACAGTAGCCTGGCCCTACAGTATGTGTGGCTCCTTTAAGTGAACCTGACGTCAGTGAATTGCGAGTGAGTGGCTAGAGAGTTTGAATCGTTTTCATTTAGGACTAAACGCACATAAACGGCTCAGCTTGGAATAAGCTACAGTATAGCGACCAAATGAGAGTTTGTGAGGGAAACGTAGGTTTAGTTTCAACTGCGGGTAGCTGAATAAAGCTGCAACTCCTCAGACTGTATCTTATGTCCGTCTACTCTGTTGCGCACAACCTGCTGCAGCAGAAATGAAAGGCGTTAGCCCCGAAGGTTTTAATAACTTATTATGGTGACCTGTCTGGAACTGAAGCACGAATAGTTAGCATATTTCTAGGTAATAATACAAAACCCAAGCTAAAGTAATGCAAATATAATACTAAAACACAACTTAGAACTAGGCCTACTTATGTACTCGTCCCACTAACGAGTTTGTTTATTAGTTTCCCCGACCAGCGCGGTAAAGTGCAAACACACCAGCACAAGACGGCTCTAGATAGGGCTGAGCTCCGCTCTGGTAAGGTTAAATGGCGGTTCATTCACGAGAGGATTTTGAGATGCACAGATTCCCAAATGAACGCATATCCACAGATTTTGTTAAAGTGGTGAAATACATTCACACCGCTGACATTATATTGAGGAAAAAGTATAGCCAACCAAGCTCAAGTAGCTCAGTGTAGCCAGACGGACCTTACATAGTCCTAAATTAGGACTTTAAAAAATATCGGCGCAAATTATCGGCCAGAATTCTGTTATCGGACCGATAATAATATTTTCATTTTTTCAATTATCGGCCAATAATATATCGGCCGCCGATATATCGTGCATCCCTACTTATTTTGACTACCATGAGGCTCCTTGACTTTGTTAACACAGGGCATCTGAACACACAAAACAAATTTTGATCATTTTTAAAACAATTTGAGTGTTTTATTTAACTTTAGAACACCCATGTGTATTTCCGGTCAAAAAAGACCGTCATTAAAAATGAATGGGTGAGAAAATGGTCAGTGTTTAAAATTGAGTCCAGGCACATACTTATTGATCAGATGGTCTGTATATGTGCTTCTGTACATTAAAACATACAAACACACCCTCACTCCCCCTCACTCCCCCTCTTTGCTTCTATGCTAGCCCCCACTGGAACCTTTCCCCAATAGAATCTTTCCCTTTCTGACTTGCATGAGCTCAGGTCAGTGAGGCCTGCAGGCCATAAATAGCACAAAAAAAGTACAAAACTGGTTATATTCAATAGAACAAAAGTTGATACAAAGGTCGATCACATTAGATGATGTGTGTGTTACTATAGATTTATAACAAGTTATAATCCAGTGGTCATTTTTGACACAAAACTAGTAAACATAAAATGAACACAAATTATTTATGATTACCATTTCAGTCAAATAGTGTTTCACATATCTCAAATTTTGGTTAAATGTCATAATTACCTGACAAAATACCCTTGTTGAATGATTTCAATGCATCTTTGCTAGAAGTGTCTGGTTTGCTGATTTAAGAGACACATTCACAAGTTACAGAGACATGCTTTATATCCTCATATTCTGTAAGGTCTGCTGATTATTTTGATGTACAGTTTGCCATGTGTTGAGTAGTTTGTGAGATATTTCACTGAGAGTAATGTGTGTGTAGAGCCAGTGCAGAATGTAAATATGATTAAATTTCACGTAAGTTCAACGTTAATTTTCTCACAAACCGTTTATCACACCGCTTAGCCGCTAATATCATTGAAAAGCTTAGGTTCCAAATCAACAAAAAAGCAGGGATGTGAATATGGCAGAGGTATGAGTTAAAAATAGTCAAGCATGCTGGGAATCCAGTGCGCTGTTGAATGATCTTACCCTGAAATGTCAACAAATGATACAGTGCCAAATGTTTTTTCTGACAAAACTATACAGAAGGTCAACAGTGCTTTGGATTCTCAGAACCCTTGAGCTGCCTGATATGGCCCATTTCCACTAAAGACTTAGGACAATCCCCAGAGCATGTCCCATGATGCGTCTTCTGTTAAAGTCATATACCAGTCTTAACGAGCACATCAGAAATGTATACAACCTCAGTGTTTCCCACAGAATTGGATTCAATTTGTGGCGGCAGCTGACTTGGACAACAGGGGTTAAAATAAAGGTTCTTACTTCTCCTTGTGACAAGCACTTTTGAATTTTGGAAAACACTTTTCCATTTACATCGGGATTTTGCAAACATTCAGTGTCAGAGTCAATAAAATGAGCCCTTCAACGAAATTGACAAGCAGCAGTAAGTAGGCTAAGCATGCTAAATTCGACATCCAAACAGTATTCTAACGTTAGCTTTGAGATACTGCTTGATTTCATAACTTAACTTAGTTTAGTCTCTTTAATGTAGCCTACTATGTTGTGATAAGACCTTAGCAGAGTTCACTTCAATGCAGCAGTTTTGAACAAATTTGTCACGATGCTAAGCGGATTTAATAGCAATTTAGCCAGACGTCTTCTACAGTATGCAATGCTTCTATGTGGCAACAACAATCCTTCAACAATCGTGAATATTTTGTTAAATGCACATGCAGAAGAGTGGCAGCAGGCTACGAGAGAGAGCGGGGCGGGGCAAGGAAAGGCTGCGTGCGTAAAAAGCGCAGCTCAATGGCAATGCAAGGATTTGACCTTATATTAATTTAAATTAAATTAAATTGAATTGAATTAAACATAGAATATTAATCTGTGGCGGCCGATTTTTATTTTGTGGCGCCCCGACACAGATTAGTCAATGTATGGGAAACACTGAACCTTTTGCTTTGAGAAGAACGCTGACTATTCACAAACTGTTTGGCGTTTATTGTATGAGCAACAGTGGTGCGTGGGCTGATCCAAATTGAGTGGGTGCTCTCGGACACCTGTGGTCACAAGTCAGAAAAAAATATTTTGCAGGCGGGTCAGTTAAAATAAATGTAAAATAAAAAATTAAAATATCATGAGAAGGCTCAATGAACATTTAATTCATAATTATTTTTCAAACACATCATTGGCTAAATGACTTCAATCGCATGAACTTGCCACATTAGGCTACCTGTGTGACCTACCACCAGACCGGTCAGTCTCTGTACTATTTTGGTTTTGAATTTCTAATTGGAGTAAGTGTTTATGACAACAAATGTCATGATAAAATTGATGATATTTGATCGCTGTTTTGGTATGAAGCATATTTCACGTAATAAATGTGCACTCTAGAAAGTGAAAGTAACCTAGGTCCACAATGCGCTCCGTGTCTGTAGCTGTCTGTGTACGTCCGCAATCGATTACGCCCTTCAAATGGAGAACTAATTCCTGACAGTTCCTGATCGCTAAACTTTCGTTTTCCTTTCTTGTCAGTTAGCAGTTGATGTAGAAACACCTGACATAATTTCACTTCAGCTGTGACAAGTCCCGCTGCGAGACACAGAGAGAGAGAGAGAGAGAGAGAGAGAGAGAGAGAGCACCTGCAAAGTAGATCTGTGCGCGCATGTGTCTCTGTATGGGGTTACGTTCGGTTCAAGTCAGAAGTTGGTCCATCCAGTCCCGCATTCATGCTGCTCCATTATTAGATTAACGTTATCAGAAAGGGCTGTAAAATGTGTGCGGGAATTTCTCGCATAATGATGGTTAGAGTTGTGGGACTTGAATAAATCCTGCACTATACCCGCAATCCTGCACTGAAATGTAGTAGGCCCTGTAAATGTTGGTGAACATGCAGGAATTTAGTGACTGTTTTAATTTTTCCTGTTATTCTCGGGATCTACTGGGAAAGTCCCAAAGATCTACAGGTTGATCGCGATCGACGGGTTGGCGACCCTTGCTCTACAGCAGGGATTCCAAAACTGTGGTACGTGTACCACCGGTGGTACACAAGCTTCCACTAGGGGGTACGTGAGATGAATAGGGCAATGTCAGAAAAGTGTTAAAAATGTTTTTGTTTTTTTTTATCTTAAGCTTATGTTCTCTTTGTTCTTTGTGTTTCATAATGTTGTTCTCCACACTGTTAGTGTGAGCTCATAGACCAGTTGCACATTGTGATTTTGTTATTTGTTATCATGTAGGACGGCTAATTAAATATGATGCCTGGAATGCATCAATAAAATGTGTTACGTTTTTATGTGTCAGATGGTGGGGGTACACAAGCCGAGTCTGGTGGTGGTGGTGGTGGTGGTGGTGGTGGTACTTGGGTCTGCTGGTAGGTGGTGGTACTCGGGGGGGGGAAAGTTTGGGAACCGCTGCTCATACGGTGTTGCATACTGTGTGTGTAGCAGACCAAACCACCATCAACCATGGAAGATGAAGATACCTCACAGTGGGCCACTGACCCTGGTGTTGGGGACAATCAAGTCTTATGCAACATTTGGGTAAGTCAACATCATCACTCACCTGCTGTAGCAATTACCACGTGCGGGCCTGTGCCATAACTGAGAGACACAATTTTCTTCCCGCACAAGACATCAATCCTCCGGGCCTCAATGGTGCTTTGCACGTCCCCAAGCCCCAGGCAGCCACTGCAGTTGGTGCCGAGGGCAAACACCTGTACAAGAAAAAGGGCATCCCATTTCAACAGGGGGGGTTGGACTAGTAAGAAAAAATGAAAAGGGACAGAGCCACATTTCCTCAGATGAATGTGTGCACTACGGCAAATGCTGCGTCCATGGTTGGAGCAGAAAAGGAGAGGGAGCAAGCCCAATTTTTGATGTTCAATGTGGTATTTGTATTTTGTAATGTACAATAACTAAGGGCTTTAAGACTAGTTATTAGTCAACTATTCAAAACTGTTATGCCCCAGCACAAACAACAAGACAAAGAGGGTAAAGGCTGTGGCGTAGACATGAACTAAAGCTCTCCAGTGGATCAAAACAAGGCTTGCAGTAGCATTATAAACCTAAATATAGCTTCACTCTATCTGCTTAGCGTATATCTGGAACTATCTGTCACTTGCTGCCTGACAGAGCCGCTGAGGCTGGACATTAACACTAGCAGGCAGTGTCCTGACTCCTGCGCATACGTTAATATCACATCTCAGGCGACTTCGTTTTCAATCCATGTTTACTAGACTACATGACAGTCTTCAGTCGCGGTTGTCTGCTGGCAGCTTACCTCATCGTTGACAGTGACATAAAGGGCCTCGTTAGCCGCACTACCAAAGACACACGCCTGGCGAATGAGCCGTAGTTCTTCGGGAGGCAAGAGTGCAAACACCGGCCACTTCCCCACGTCCAGCATACTAACCATCTGTAAACAAATGCAATAAAGATATTTAATACCCAGTGAATTGTAATTGTCCATTAAAAGCAGTCAGAATTAAGCAGCATAATGATTCCAAACCTGTCCGACTGAGCTAGCGGTAGCTAAGATAGATAGCTGAACGACTTATTTCAAACAACGTTAACTGTTAACGTTAATGATATTGCAGATGGCTTCCCCACAAGGGGAATTGCAATAGGTGAGATCAGAGTTGGCTAGCTTCTTATCCACCTGGCTCTGTCTGAATTGGTTTTGTGTTTGTTAATAGTGGTGTCAGTAACGTTAACGTTACTTAGCAAGCTACCAACATCTCCATCATTAACAGTTAACGTTAGTTAATGCTAAAGTGCAATGTGACAAATATCTTGGCCGAGGCCAACACCTGCTAAAATCAGATATGCAAGCATAACGTTATACATTTTCTCTACCAATGCTACTCTTAAGGTTAACGTTAACCAGAAAAACTAGATACTGAAGGATAAAGTTAACGTAACATAACTCAACGAGTTGTACTAACGTCAGTTAACATTATGATCAACTTGATTGGAGCTGGGCGTAGATTTGAACTGCCTCAAGTTTAATAACTTCAGTTATTTTAAACTAAACGTAAGGTTATCCTTCGCCATCCATCGTATGATAGCTAGCCAGATGGCTGTAACGTTACCAACGCTAGTGCTAGTCTTGGGTTTAACGTTGGCTAACATTAACGTAAGCACGAGTTTTCCTAAATGATGCAGTTGAATTGTGTTTGCTATTGCTCTTGCGTGAAAGGACATCTAAAACCAATAGCAAAACTCACCCGTGTTAAAAGTTAGAGCTGTTGTCTTTCATCATCCAGTCTTTTCGCCGGCGATTCCTTTGACTTTGCAACATTTTACTTTCCACAAATAACTTCACCGTCCTGACATGGTAAAGTGAAGTTAGCTAGAAGCTAGCTAAACAGCTAGCTTCTAGCGCTAAATTAGTAGCTAGCCTAACTAGAGTAAGTTGTGACAGATAATGTTTGCTACTAGCAAAGATCCTTGATTACTAGCGGGTACTGTGGTGAGGCAAAATTACCTTACACTACAGTTATTTTACAAACGACAGGCGAATCTCTCGATCAGCTCCACGGTTCGAGACTGAAACTGAATTAAGTTATCAATGATACAATGTTTGTGTACGACTTCTTCGCCCCGGTAGTGCTAGTGGTGGAAAAAAAATGTTTACTTCACTGTCGCGCGCATGCCCACAACGGTTTAACGCATTGGCCTTGTGTTCATTCAACCTAGGTCTATCCAAAGTCTTCCTAGGAGTCCTCATAATAAAGTATCTGCGCTAACTGAAATGTAACAAATAACCTAATGATGCATTTACGCAACTAGGGCAGATGCTGTTGAGGATGTACTTACTCACTAGTTAGTAAAACAAGGGACACGGCTAAAAAACTTTTGGACCTCAGTTGGCAACGTATTAAAACCAGACCTTTTTCTGTAAAGGAAATCATTGTATGGCCTCCTGAAAACTTCTGATAACCATTGTCTATCAGCACAGTTTAATGTTCCATTCACTACAGTGTAAACTCCACCAGGCAAAGCAGAAATGTTATGTAGACATGATACAGAAATGCTACCATCTACCACCGTCTTATCTGGGTGTGAGCTCATTTAAAATTGATTGATGTTAAAGGAACACGCCACCCAAAATCAGTAGTGATATATGTTCTTACCGTAACTTTCACGAGTTGAGTCATACCTCTCCCGCGTCGGTAGGTGCACTCAAACGCTCTGTCACGCGGCGCAAATGTGTTAGCATGTTGCTATGCTAGCGGGCTCTGCCGTGGCCGTAGAGAGAGGCACATAGCAGTATTCAAACACCTCCACGTTTTACCTACTTAAATACAGTTGCAGGAGTAGTTGATGAAAAATGTTAGGGCACACAACATGAAACGTGACGATTTTCCAAGCGAATAAACATGAGAACTACAATGTGTGGCGCAATAGCACTTGGGAGTACTTCGACCTAGCGTGGTAATATTATTAACACCTAGGCTAATTGTAGATCCTATCCACCACAGAGTTTAGAATCCATGCTGGATCGACCCTCAGCCTCTCCCTCCCCTCTGAGCGAGAGAGGCACACACACTAGAGATGCGCTGATGGGCTATTATTTCAACCATAACTGCGAAGCAAAACTTATCATCCATCAGCCATCCATCAGCACCAAAGTTTGTTGACCAATTTTCAAAACTGCACCCGCCCACCATCCGCTGGTTGTTTTAATGTAGGCTATATGGGTGATGCAGCGCTGCTGACGTGAGGCTAGAAAGCCCTTGCCTGTTCTAGAAAGACTGATCTAATGCAGCAAATATATTAAAAGGCAAAAGTCGTACATTGGCTAGGCATATCCCCAGAATATCAGCAGCAAACTCAGTCTCTGTCGCGCAAAACAGTCTCCAAATAAAACGCACATCGGCCTGTTGCCTATTCTGCCAGCTTGTGACAATATATCGTCCAAAATGCTTGATTGCATTGCATTCTCCACATTTTTAGCTAAATTTTCATGTACCACATCAGCATTTTTGTTCAGTTAATCTTTTGTAAATTGCTTTACAATTACCGTCGGGCCTATAGGCCTATTGCCTGGCTTGCCTCAGCTTCGGTCACGTCCTTTTACAATTTTATCATTGTAATAAAAAACGCAATTTGCCACATAATTTCAGCATGCTCCTGGCCTACTAATTAATGCCTATTGTACTTTATTTTTTGCAAAAAGAAAGAAATCCTTGATAAAATAACAAGTCATTCACATTATAGGCTACTTTACACACTGTTATGTCAGGTTGACTGACAAGCCTGTTCTGAAGACTCCCATTCATTTTGACTGCACGAGCGCGTCTTTTTCAGACAGACATCGCAATTCATTTTATAGCAGGCCATCGGACAAATATGACGCCTCGATATTAAAGAAACTCCGACTCAATTCATTCTGAAAGTCCACCGCACAACAATGCAACGTGCATGTTCACATTTTTAGTAACAACCGCCAAACTTGCTTGCTTGCCTTACACATCTAAGTTTTCCGACTATTTTTCTTACCTTCTTTTTCCGCTGTGGATGTTAGTGAGTCTGTAGAAGTTTTAGCTCTTACATTCTGAACATCTCGCACTGCCATCGCCCGATGTCATTTCTTAGTCATATCACTCTCTGTCTCTCTTTTAAATGCCTATTCCCTGAATGGTAGGCTACAATTATGTGTTTTATATATAGGCTAGGCTAATATCTAAACAAAATAACCCAGGCAGTCTCATCTAGGATATAACACAGGTTGAAGTTGGTTCTATTTAGGGAGGTGAACATCTGTAGATGACTCAGAAATGACATCGGAAGACAAGGAGTGAATATGGCAAGAGGCAAGCCGAAGTCTGCTGACAAGGGCCCGACGGTAATTGTAAAGCAATTTACAAAAGATTCACTGAACAAAAATGCTGATGTGGTACATGAAAATTTAGCTAAAAATGTGGAGAATGCAATGCAATCAAGCATTTTGGACGTTATATTGTCACAAGCTGGCAGAATAGGCAACAGGCCGATGTGCGTTTTATTTGGAGACTGTTTTGCGCGACAGAGACTGAGTTTGCTGCTGATATTCTGGGGATATGCCTAGCCAATGTACGACTTTTGCCTTTTAATATATTTGCTGCATTAGATCAGTCTTTCTAGAACAGGCAAGGGCTTTCTAGCCTCACGTCAGCAGCGCTGCATCACCCATATAGCCTACATTAAAACAACCAGCGGATGGTGGGCGGGTGCAGTTTTGAAAATTGGTCAACAAACTTTGGTGCTGATGGATGGCTAATGGATGATAAGTTTTGCTATGCAGTTATGGTTGAAATAATAGCCCATCAGCGCATCTCTAGTGTGTGTGCCTCTCTCGCTCAGAGGGGAGGGAGAGGCTGAGGGTCGATCCAGCATGGATTCTAAACTCTGTGGTGGATAGGATCTACAATTAGGTGTTAATAATATTACCACGCTAGGTCGAAGTACTCCCAAGTGCTATTGCGCCACACATTGTAGTTCTCCTGTTTATTCGCTTGGAAAATCGCCACGTTACATGTTGTGTGACGTACACATTTTTATCAACTACTCGTGCAAGTGTATTTAAGTAGGGAAAACGTGGAGGTGTTTGAATACTGCTATGTTCCTCTCTCTACGGCCATGGCAGAGCCCGCTAGCATAGCAACATGATAACACATTCGAGCCGCGCGACAGAGCGTTTGAGTGCACCTACCGGCGCGGGAGAGGTATGACTCAACTCGTGAAAGTTAAGGTAAGAACATATATTACTACTGATTTTGGGTGGCGTGTTCCTTTAATGGTGTAAAAAGGGAGTGTGTACTGGGGAAGCATCTTATGTTTTTTCATCCTGTTAATGGATATCCTCCAGATATTTTGCATGATTTTTTTGAGGGTGTCACTCCTGTGGAATTGTGTGTGTGTTTGAAAAATCTCATAGGAAAGCGTCTAATTACATTTGATTCACTAAATGACTTCATAAAGGCATTTCCCTACAGTTACACAGACAAAGTTAACAAACCACACAAAATTCCAAAAGCAAGCTTTGAAAAAGGAACTGTTGGTGGTAATGGACATGGGAATTGGACATTGTTACGCTTGCTTTCTTTTATTATTGGATTCAAGATACCACAACATGAGCCTGCCTGGGAGATTTTAATGGACCTTAAGGAAATTGTTGAAATTGTTGTTTCACACACACTTTCAGAGGAAGCATTATGCTATTTGTCCTCTAAACTTCTGGATCACCGCAACTTGCTGACAAGTACCTTCCCAGAGTTCCGACTTAAGCCAAAACACCACTTTATTGACCATTACCCCCATCTAATCCGATGTTATGGACCTTTGGTGGATTTTTGGACAATTAGATTTGAGGCTAAACATAGCTTTTTTAAACAGGTGGTCCATGACACAAGAAACTGGAAAAATGTGCTGCTCACACTTTCCTCTAAACACTAGCAGATGTTTGCCCACCATTTGGAACGTGAAAACCTTTTCAAGGCAAAGCTATATGTGGAAAAAGTGAAAGTGGTCAGGGTTTCAGAATTGGATGCATCACTTAGGGGCCTAATTGAGGAGGTGTACCCAAATCTTCACACTGTGTCTCTGTCTAAAACTGTTCACCTGTATGGTACACAGTATGCAGAGGGCATGATTTTATCTTCTGGGCAGTGCAGCGGATTACCAGAATTCCAAAAGATTGTATCAATTCTTGTCCACACAGGGGAAGTGACATTCATTTGTAAAAGGCTCTCTTCGTGGTACATTGAACATTTCAGATCATATGAACTTGTTGAGCACCACTGTTCTGAAATTGTAGCCCTGGTTCCAGATGTGCTGACGGATTACCATCCTCTACAAGCCTATAAAGTTTGTGGGAAATTGATGGTGACTCCAAGGACATTCCTCCTCCATTAAAGCAACTGAAAATGGTATGTTACCACTATACCTATAGTGTCATTGTCACTGTCATTGTAATGTTGTAGTGATACTAAATCTTTTTTTGCCTTTTGCCCTCTTTCTAGCATTTGTCACTTCGCATTGTCCTTTCCCCCAATGAAGCCAGAAGACTCCAACTGGAAGAACTACCAGAATCTGTGGACCAGTTAATCGAGGTACTTAAAGAAAGACTCCAACTCGAGAGAGATTTTACACTTCAATTTGAAGATCCTGATTTTGGAAATTCTTTGTGCCAGTTGACCACAATGTCTGAATTGCCAGAAGGACGTGCTGTCCTACACCTCATGTGGCACTCTACCCCTTCTTCCATTCTATCAATGTATCAATCTCCTCCTTGGACACAGCCAGTGTTCATTCTGAAGATTTCAGGCCTAGCAGTTCTCTCCAGACTCTAGAACAGGGCAGTTCTAGTGATTCTGGCAAGAGCTCATTAAGATGGGACATAAAGTGGCCCTCTCCATTTCCCATCCCAAAGCTCGCGTATGACGTTAAGCTAAAATTGCGCAAGGGAAACAATGTTTATGCAAAGACAAAGAAGACTCTGGATGTGTCTAGAGATATAAAAACAGCAATTTTGGATAAACTTGCACAGGCCATTTTTGATCTCGGAGGAGGCTACCCTGCAAAAGATGAGGTGGCATCAGTTGCATCTGCTCTAGTTCCAAGTATCCATGCCTAAGGGACACAGACAGCATAACAGGCTGTGATTCGTGGCTAACTAGTCTCAGATACAAGATTGGAAACTTCCGAGCAAAACTGCATGATGCAGGCTGCAATGAGGTAGATGTGAACAGGAAACGATGAGGAGATGGGGAAGATGTGCCATTCACTCTCAAAAAGCCCAAACGAGGAGAAGTCAACCATGTCCCAGACTACCCAGACCACCATGACGATAATACATTTGAAAAGGAGCGGGTCGCTCTAGTTGATGAATTCAAAAAAAGAAGAAGAAACATGGCAGAGATAAGGCAGAAGATGGAGCTGACCTTTTCCCTCAGACGTAGGGAAATTGTAGAGATGCAGCCTATGGTGTTGGAGGTCAAGGAGAGATGGCCTGCGCCGTTTTCTCTGGAGGAGGTAAGGCTTTTTTATTATTTTAATTTAATTTTAATTCTTATTCTTCACATGCGTTTTATGACAAGTTTGACTTAATCAAGGTTTAGGCCACAGATGAACTGCAACATGATGGTTTATGCTACAGATCCTTTTAGACATTGTTATATTGATGTACAGGGCTCCAGAGTGCGACCAATTTGGTCGCATATGCTACTTAATTTTTCAAAAGTGCGACTAAAAAAACCCACCAGTGCGACCAGCTATTCGAGAAAGGAAAAAGTGTCCGCATTGAAACTCTACCTTTGGTTCAATAACAGACACATATTTGGCCAATATCGTGGTTTAAACAAATCACAGATAGTGAAGGTCGGGACCTCCCCTCTGATTGGCCGTGGCCCAGTGCCTGTGTGTAAATTTGAAAATCCGTGTGCTGCAGAGAGAGAGAGAGAGAGAGAGAGAGAGAGATAGAGAGGTCAGAGACCCGTCAGATAAACAGAGTGGATGTAGTTGCATTACAGTGTGGTCACATAGGCCGAGATAAATGTACCCTCTCCCCACTGCCTTTCGGCGGCTGGCAGCAGCAAACCGATCAGACGAGCCCAAGATGATGATCAAGTTTATCTATGCCTACGATAGGCCTAGTGAAACTTCCCTTCACCAAGTTCAGTCCGAAATAATTATTCACCAGAAAAATAGTTTGAACGTAAACCCGACGTACAGGAATGCCACTTGCGCCAAATTTATAGGAGTCATTGCAGATGAAAAGACGTCTTAAAATTGCGAACAATGCATACAAGGCCTTTGCGAACGACAGAGATACAGATATCGCCGAAAAGGAGTGCGTCATTGACCGCAGGTACATGCAGGGAGTAACCCGGTTTTCAACAGCAGGGTTGGGTCAGATTACTTTGAAATGTAATCCATTACTGACTACAAATTACATGGCAATTTTTGTAATCAGTAACGTAATCAGGATTACCAAAAACATGTAACGTAATCTGATTACTTTAGGATTACTTTTAGATTACTTCAATAAATATGTCCCTTAAGTAAAAGACACCACCACTGAATTGATGAAAGAATTCTCATTCTATTTTTCTGTTTATTATTTTATTACATCTAAGAAATCTCTTTGCTCTGAGTAAAGCATTCCTGTGTGAATTAACTGATCTTTTCCTCCAAAAATCTTAATGTAGCCCCTTGTTTTAGTGTTACCATTTACTTTGAGGTCACCAGGTCTCATTGTCTGAAAAACACCCAAAACTAATACATTTCTATAGCTATTCTTCACTTTGGGGGTGGTATTTTGGTGGTTGAAATTTCCCCCAAAATTGATCACTTAGTCATCATGGATGTGATCATGGATCACTATTCTCCAAACATGCACAACTCATCTTAACCTTTATAAGGGCACACCTGGACAATGAATTTAGCTTTTGCTTTTTTGATTCCGTGAGGGAAATTTGGTCTCCCAATCCGCGAATTAGTGAAGCACAGTGAACACACAGTGAGGTGAAGCACACAATGAGCACACAGTGAGGTGAAGCACACACCAACCCGGAGCAGTGAGCTGTCTGCTACAACGGCGCTCGGGGATCAATGAGGGGTTAGGTGCCTTACTCAAGGGCACTTCAGTCGTGGATGTGGGCATGGGAGAACAGTGCTCAACCACTTCCCCGCCCAAATTTTTTCTACTTGTCGGGGATCGAACCGGCAAACCCGAAGCTTGTCGAATTAAAAGATAACTAGGCTACCATTAACAAGTTGCATTGCTTGCATGATAAAATGTAATCAGGTAATCCCGAACAATGTAACTGTAATCTGATTACACAATTTTTTTATTGTAATCTGGGCTGATTATAGTTATATAGTTATATACTCATTCTGATGGCATCAATCAATTTAATCCGGTATTTGGCGCAAACCGAATATCGCTGCTACATTTAAAGCCCGAATATTCCCTGCATGTATAACTGGTCATTGTGTACGGTGAATTGAATGGACACATTTAGATCGAGCATGGCAAGTCATTGCAATAGCCTGTAATAATAGGCCTACCATTTCGTTACTGCATTAACCATAGTGATGTTCTTATTGAAAATTTAACAATACTAAAATTAAAAAGGGGACAAGCCGAGATGGGCTATGAGACATACGTTCACACTCGGTATCATGTTTCAAAACACTTTAGGTCAAAATCACACCGGAATTCTCCTTTAAAGGAACACTCGGGAGTCAGTCAGTCAGTCCATATCCTTGTTCTTTGAGGCTTATGAGTGCTGTTGATGGTTATCATACCCAGGGTGCGATTTGTAGGGGGGGATGGTGAGGATTCCCCCCCCTCTGGTTTTCCTATCCCTACCTCTGCTAAATTATTTTTATCGTCGGGGGGGACAACATTTATCCCCCTCTGCCCCTCATATTGATTAATGCTACTTCATATAAGTAAAGCGCTGCAACGTGAGAACAGTCTAGTAGGCTAGCCTACATAATAATCTGACATCAGAAACGCACCGTCAGCACTGATGCTGCTGACACAGTGGCTGCGTGATAACTTAATTTGGCCTTGATCATGCAGGACATTTCAGAATGTCGAGTGTGTAATCCATCATAAATATCTAGGTTCAATGGAAAAGTTAGCTGGACAAATGAAAGAAAACGAGAAGGATTCAGTGAAGCATAATAATGTTTTAGAACCTTCAAAATTAGAAAACTGATGCAACTGAGATGGAGGACAACTGCACGTAGAGTAGAACGTAGGCCTATTGTCCGAAGGAACTTACATTAAATGAGGAGATATTTGCTGAATGTCACAAAAAGTGTTACAGAAATTGCTTGGCATCGCTTATTCAATGGCTCTCTACCGAAACACCTGTAGTTTGCGGAGGACGAATGAGAAAGCACTCGTTTGATAAATCAGCCAGTAGTAGACAAATAACTTTTAGAAATAATCTGTACTGCAAAAACGAATGTCGGTGGGTATTTAAACTATCTAGTGGGTGTTTTAACAGCTGCAAGAAATAGAAGCTTCATGGTCTTTATGTTCTGGTTCGTAAATTATTTTCATAAAACTTTAAGTTGCCTTATAACTTTACTCTCCAAACTCTTCACTGCACTGTAGGCAATTAACTGACAGTATGATAGGCTATTTATTTTCTGTAGGCTACAATAAACACATTTATTTTTTCAACTTTTGCAATGTTACGCACTTGGCTACTGAACGCAAATCAGCAGGAGAGAGAATGCACGTAGCCTACGCAGCGCGTAGTGCAATGTGTAGGCTATTTGGTTACCAACTAACACTGTTAGCCAATTCATTAACTTAAGACTTCAGTGCCATCATATACAACGTTTTTTTTTTTTTTTGGGGGGGGGGGGGGGGGGGGGGTACAAACTTATTCAAAATCATCCCCCCCTCTGGTTTTTACACAAATCGCACCCTGATCATAACGACAGCAATGACTGCAACGTTGACCGAATTTGAGAACTGGCAGCTAACGCTAAAAGTTGGGGGCATAAGGACACGAAACCTGCATGCCCTCATCGGTTAGAGTTGGCTGCCGTTTCGCTATTTGGTCTACCCTGCGTGAAATTCTGTCGTTCTCATACCTATCGGCAGCACTCGGCAACAGAAACAACAGGCCCACGGCTTGATTCACTCCGGATAATACCTTTAATTCCCACACTCTACTGGGTTGCTTTTGGAGTTGGAGTTGAATGGAAAAGTCTGTAGCATAATGAGGGTAGATATCAGTGTAACTGTTTTGCTTTGTATTTAATATTGTTTCTGATTTCCTTAGGATACTGACCCCCCAGCTAGCACAGTTACATTGCCAGTACGTTGCTGCAATGTAACTGAATGACCCAAAATACATTGCCACAACGTCGTATCCAATGTTGCCACAACATGCAAAGTGAAAGGTGAGAATTCGTAACCGCAACGTCACTCCCCAACGTTGCTAATCCGTAACTGCAACATTAAGTTACGTTGCAGCAACGTGGAATTGAAAGGTGCCGTTTCGTAACCGTAACGTAAGTTATCGACGCCACCAGTCCTGTTCAGCAACGTTGCCACAACATGCAAAGTGAAAGGTGACAATTCGTAACCGCAACGTAACTCCCCAACGTTGCCAATCCGTATCTGCAACATCAGGTGACGTTGCAGCAACGTGGAGTTGAAAGGTGCCGTTTCGTAACGGTAACGTAAGTTACCGACGCCACCAGTCCTGTTTAGCAACGTTGCCACAACATGCAAAGTGAAAGGTGACAATTCGTAACTGCAACGTAACTCCCCAACGTCGCCACTCCGTAACCACAACATCAGGTGACGTTGCAGCAACGTGGAGTTGAAAGTTGCCGTTCCGTAACCGTAACGTAAGTTACCGACGCCACCAGTCCTGTTTAGCAACGTTGCCACAACATGCAAAGTGAAAGATGACAATTCGTAACCGCAACGTAACTCCCCAACGTTGCCAATCCGTATCTGCAACATCAGGTTACGTTGTAGCAACGTGGAATTGAAAGGTGCCATTTCGTAACCATAACGTAAGTTACCGACGTCGCCAGTACTTAACAACAACTTCAGGCAACATTGCGGCAACGTCGCAAGTGAAAGGTTTCATTACGTAACCGCAACGTAACTTGCCAACTACCCTTCTTACAGCACTTGTACATAGGCCAATTAATACCTGTAGGCACAGCGAATGCTTTGATCGGGTGATATTACTGTTACTGTGGGAGAAAGACAACCTATGTAACATCAAATCATGGTTATCCATTTTGCTATTAATTACATACAGTCTATGTATGAACTTACCTTATGTGTGTAGCTGATTTTCAACCATTCAGGCTTATGTCCTCCAACAAGATACACAATAGAATTGTCAGCTGGACTTTTATACTGGGTTAGAACTAGTAGTTTCACGTCCACGGTTTCTTTTTTTTTAAAATAAACTATTCAATTTATTGTTCAAAACATCAGTAAGAGTTGAGCCTAAGCTAAACTGTTTCAACCATATTGTTTCAAAATCAATAACAATAATAGCCTATAAACGAGGCAACTGACTTGCAATGCATGCTGGGAAGCAAACCTCAACATGAAATAAGAGACACCTTAGGCTACATTAGTTCCCCCCTCATTATGAAATACTTTTTACAGTTCTTCACTGTTTTTCTCAGTTGCTAAAACACTAAAACCCATTGGCTGAAGAAGGTTCTCAGTTGCCTGAACTCATTTAGCTAATTGTTCAGTGTGTTGTCAATACCTTAAACCATTTCACATGGTAAAACACAATTTGCAGATCCCACTTACACTTTTCAGCAAAACTCTAAACACATTCGCATTCTCAAAACACATTCTGAACTCTAATGCACATGTCATCCATACTGGTAAACACAAGTGACGACAATTAGTTTTTTTTTAATTGCTAAAACACAATTTCTGAAACTTTGCTCCATTTTCTTAAAGCATTAAACATAAAACCCTATTTACAAGCACTATTTACAAAACCTCTGACTCCTCTTGCAAAATCAAACTTTCGCCTCAAAACAGGAAACATCAAGTAGAAATTACTACTTTGCTTTGCTCTTTGCATTTTTTTGTTCTTCCTCCTCCTTGTACCTCTATTTTTACAGTATCCTGCATCTCACAAACTTGTCCTTTGATTCTTGTTCTTTGTTGATATGAACTTGCACCAGTCAAAATCTATTGAGCAGTCAGTACAGTAAACAAATGGAAAGCACAATGTTCAGGGCCATACGATTTGTTTACAGTATTGTACAGTATACAGCCTACAATGCACTGTACTACAGTGTCCAATAAAAATCATTTTTCTTGCCATCCTCCCCTTCCTCCTCATCCCCCACCTTGCATATGCACCCGTCCTCTTACATAGTTTCTTCTACCCATTTTCATTCCCACCTTCAACAACCTGTTTGCTTTCTGAACTGGCCTATATTGGTTTTGTCACATCATTTGAAACAAGTGAAATCAATTTTGAGTGGTTGTGTTTAATCGATGACATGTGTATGTCTATTTCTATTTCATTTTTGCCACTTGTGTTTACCAGTATGGATACAGTACATGAGCATTAGTGCAGAATGTGTTTTGAGAATGAGTGTTTAAAGTTTTTCTAAAAATTGTGTTTTACCATGTGAAATGGTTTAAGGTATTGACAACAGACTGAATAATTAGCTTAATGAGTTCAAGCAACTGAGAACTTTCTTCAGCCAATGGATTTTAGTGTTTTAGCAACTGAGAAAAACTGTAAGTACTCATATATTTTAGATGTTACATGTAATGTACATATACTGTATATATCACCACATATGTATTGTGCATACATTGTATGTGCATGGTCTCATATATACATATATATTGTAACATATATTGTGCATATATGTTACAATATATATGTACATATATCTTTACAAATATTACCAATACATTTCCCCATATACATCTGAATACATTATGGTGGATATTTCTAACTAATTTGGGGCAGTCATGGCCTACTGGTCAGGACTTGAAACCGAAGGGTTGCTGGTTAGATCCCCGACCAATAGGTAAAATGCTGACCTGATCACGATGTTGTGGCACCATTCTTCATGGTAGCAAATGGCAACATCATCAGCTGACCAGTTCACAATGTTGTGGCAACATCACTCACAATACTACATGGAAAAACGTCATCGGCTGACGTCGCAGGGACGGTTCCCATGGCACCAAATGGTAACGTCATCAGCTGACCAGTTCACAACGTTGGGTCAACATCACTCACAGTACTACATGGCAACGTCATCGGCTGATGTCGTGGTGACGTTTCCCACGGCATCAAATGGCAACGTCATCAGCAGACCCGTTTACAACGTTGTGGCAACATCACTCCAAATACTACATGGCAACGTCATCGGCTGACGTCGCCGGTACATTTCCCACAGCATCAAATGGCAACGTCATCGGCTGACCTAATCACGATGTTGTGGCAACATCACTCCAAATACTACATGGCAACACCATCGGCTGACGTCGCCGGTACATTTCCCACAGCACCAAATGGCAACGTCATCGGCTGACCTAATCACGATGTTTTGGCAACATCACTCCAAATACTACATGGCAACATCATCGGCTGACGTCGCGGGGACGTTTCCCACAGAACCAAATGTCAACGTCATCAGCTGAACGTTGTGGCAACATCACTCCAAATACTACATGTCAACGTCATTGGCTGACGTCGCGGGGACATTTCCTGATACTAAATGGCAACGTCATCAGCTGACCTGATCATGATGTTGTGGCAACATCACTCACAATACTACATGGCAACGTCATAGACAGACGTCGCGGAAACATTTCCCACAGCACCAAATGGCAATGTCACCACACCCTTTATAAGTACCACCCCTCCACTAACAATTTCTCCCGAGACATGTCGGCGTACCTGGATGATCCATACGACATTGGAGCGCAAATCGTGAGGGACTCTCTTCACAGGGCGAGGGGTTTTAGAGACCGCCAGAAAATATATATAGCCTACCCGGACGATATTCTCTATGAAGATATAGATTGTCAGCCGAGGGAATTCGTTATCTTTGTCAGATGATCTAGGAAGACGTCTCATAGCAATGCCCGTATGTGGACATTCATGTATTCAATCGGTGATGCAAGAATACTGTATGTCCTAAAATAAATCGGACATAGGCCTACAGTATGCTGAACATCTGAGCAAGAATAACCTAAAATAAATCGGACATAGCCTACAGTAGGCCTAATAAATAAAAATCACCATTTTAACAAACTTGTTGAATTGAATGTCATATTACTGTACCCTGCACATAAAGGCTACACATTTCCACAGCACCAGAATCCGACCGAATGCCTCCATCAACCCCCTCCATAATCGGCCTTCCACTATTATTTGCGATGGCCAACTCCTCTGCTACTGTAAAACACTCTGGTGCCTTTCCTCCTACAGTAGTGTTCGAAGACACCTGTTTCTTGTTAGCTGTAAAACAGAGGCCAAGTGAAGGCTATAAGCTAGGCCTACATGTTTTCATAATTAAGAAATATTAATGCAAGCTATAACTATATAAACCTACTATTCTGAATAATGTTTTTGTGTTTCATTTTCACCTGCTGCCATGTGCGTTTGGCAATGGTGTTGCATCTGAAATGTTCACAGGATTAGGCATACACTAAATCAGTCAATGGGGGCTACTTAAACATTCAATTATCCTTATTACTGTAATCTATATGCCCACTTCTGAATTGGGTTGCATCTGAAGGCCTTTCTATGAACTCAAATTAGGCTATTTAATTATTTCAACTCATTTCAGAGTGAGGGTTGCAGCGCAAATCACCACTTTCAGTGATGACGCGTTCACCTTATTTTACAGATGAGGAATGCACAATTATTATGACAAGTTATGAGGAATTAAAACCCACTGTACGACAAAAATCAAATACGTCGGCAGTGAACAAAGCAAGGCAAGGCTGTTGGCAACGTATTGCAGATCGGGTAGCCTAAATGCCTAAAAGTAAAGTTTTATGTCCACATGTTCTTCAAATACGGAGGATTAATAGCTTGCGGAATGTATTTAATGAGTTAAAATAATTAAATTGCTTATTTATTTTGAGTTTATAGAAATGCCTACAGATGCAACACAATTTAGAAGTGGGCATATAGATTACAGTAATAAGGATAATTGAATGTTAAGTAGCCCCATTGACTGATTTAGTGTATGCCTAATCCTGTGAACATTTCAGATGCAACACCATTGCCAAATGCACATGGCAGCAGGTGAAAATGAAACACAAACACATTATTCAGAATAGTGGTTTATATAGTGATAGCTTGCATTAAAATTTCTTAATTATGAAAACATGTAGGCCTATGCTTTTAGCCTTCACTTGGCCTCTGTTTTACAGCTAACAAGAAAAAGGTGTCTTTGAACACTACTGTAAGGCACCAGAGTGTTTCACAGTAGCAGAGGAGTTGGCCATCGCAAATAATAGTGGAAGGCCGATTATGGAGGGGGTTGAGGGAGGCATTCGGTCGGATTCTGGTGCTGTGGAAATGTGTAGCCTTTATGTGCAGGGTACAGTAATATGACATTCAATTCAATACGTTTGTAAAAATGGTGATTTTAATTTATTAGGCCTACTATATGTCCGATTTATTCTTGCTCAGATGTTCAGCATACTGTAGGCCTATGTCCGATTTATTTTCGGACAGTAGGCTATTCTTGCTCAGATGTTCAGCATCATCAATGGAATACATGAATGTCCACGTACGGGCATTGCTATGAGACGTCTTCCTAGATCATCTCACAAAGATAACGAATTCCCTCGGATGACAATCTATATCTTCATAGAGAATATCGTCCGGGTAGGCTATATATATTTTCTGGCGGTCTCTAAAACCCCTCGCCCTGCGAAGAGAGTCCCTCACGATTTGCGCTCCAATGTCGTATGGATCATCCAGGTACGCCGACATGTCTCGGGAGAAATTGTTAGTGGAGGGGTGGTACTTATAAAGGGTGTGGTTAACGGAAACCTCGGGTTAACCAAGAACATAACCTGGTCGGAGCAGGTTTGAGATGCAGCGTAAATTGCCATGGCAGCATACCTCGGTTAAAACCTATCCACCTTTCGTAGTACGGGTTAATCGGGAAGTTACGCCACACGTGATCAAGTTACTCTCGAAGTTACCCAGATAAGCCAGTAACCCCGCTTCGTAGTACAGGCCCCTGGGGGATATTCCATCAACCTCGCTAATGAAGGTGGCGCTTAACAGAAATAGCCTGGCTTGAACTAGCGTAGACTTTCACTTGGGGCTGAAGCCGTTCCATTAACTCATGTTAGCGGCATCTTGGCCTCGTTTATTCAAGCGAGGTTTAGTTCAGCTTCACCTCTGCTCGTGCACGAGGTAGAACAGTAGACCAAAACAGTAGATTGACGAAAAGAGGATATATGTCGTAAAATTAAGACAATACTAGACTATTTCTGTTCGATTTGGCAAGCGCCATCTACAGGATTTTCATCGAAAGTCATCACATTTAACATCGAGAGAATAAAATGGATTGCCTACAGAAATTGGAGAATATTGAAAGCATATATTTAAAACAACAATGCTAATGGTTTGAAATCAATTCCGAGTTTGATTGGCTTCACTCTTGAACACATAGTCTATACAGTCTATGCTTGAACAAAACGAGTTAATGGTTAAATAGTATAAACTCAAAAACAACATAGGGTCATTCCGTGTGAAATCACCCAATTTCAGCGCAATTTGGCAGGTGACCCTCTCCGAAAAAATCTGAAAAAAATCACAGGTGTTTGTAGACCAAATCCATGCATAGATCTTAAATAGTATATCTGTATAACTAATCGTTGCAAAACTACAGCCCTTTGAAACTTCAAGTCATTTTAAGCATTGTGGTGAACAATCCTTTTTGGTCAACTTCCAACATTATTGGCTCTTTTGGTATTTCACACACATTAGTGAAACTATGTGAATAGAAGTACATTTTCCTGTTGAATTAAAATATCCAATCGGATCAGACGTATCTTGTATACTTTCCCCTCTGCAAAGCTCTGAAAATGGCTATAAATTCATAATGTGAAAAGACATCATCACCTTTGAGGGCTTCTCATTCAAAAAGTATGTGACACAAATTCATCAGATTTTTTTCCTACAAATATATGTATTATAAGGTCCTGTCCATGCAATAACTTTGGTTGTTATCATTTTCATATTTTCAGAGCATTTTTTTTAAATTGGGCTTGATTTTCAAAAAGCCTGTTTTCATCTTCTCATTTCACCACGTGGACAGTTAACAGAATTTTTTTTAATTTTACCATATATCATTCTGTATGTGAGGATCATCTGCCCAAAATTTGGGCTTGTTGCTGAGTTTCTTCATTGAGATAAGATTTGTTTTAAATATTTTCTATAAATCCACTGAATTTGTACTGGATCTGCAGTACCACTTTGCACCACATGTGGTGCTCTTTTAACCCTTTGCAGACCGCACGTTCTAATTTCGGTACCCCAGTACCGATGACATTCAGTCTAATAACTCTGCCATACCCCAACCAATTTTATCAATGAAAACTTCCTCAAAAACGTCACATCATAGGCTTTCTGGCGATATGATTGGTTAAGGGATTTGTGGCGCGAATTACTTTTACTATGTGAAGGAAAAATCAAGAGTTGACGTCTCCCTCCACTAGAGGAAAAACAGCAGGAAGCACTATGCATCGTTGATCTTCACGTCGTCTAAAGGAGAAACTACTGGATCATCTGAGGTAAAAACAAGTCTTTTTATGTTATTACTACTTGTTATCCATGTTATTACTTCAAAATCGTTTTTAAAAGTTATTTTTGCTGGTAATTACACCTTGTATGCATGGCCGTAACATAATGCGTGTGTGTGTTCACTTCAGCTGATATGACAGCTTGTATTTTAGCACACCGTAATCTTTAGTAAACTCATTATTTTCAATCATTTTTGGGGGGTTACTATATGTCAACCAAGATTACAGACCTACTAGGACTGAAACTTTAACGATTTGTTCTATTTTGAACGATGTTGCTTGCTTGTCATCTGATGATACAGAAAACTAGCTAAGTTAGGTAACGTTAGCATCAGGAGAGGCTGTATGGAGTGGGATAGCTGTCAAAATATTCGTGTCCATAGATTTGATACACGTGCGTATTTGTCTGTAGTTGTGCATAAAATAAATATTTGTGAATTCTCGAATGAGTCCAGTCGTGCATAAAATATATTGTGTGTATTTTATCCATCAGAATACGGATGGAAAAAACATATGAATTCAAAATTACAAGTACGAAATCAAACTTTACAGTTAGGCTTTCTTTGGTACGAGTACGACTTCGCACAAGTGACTCAACTGTCAAAATACGTCATCACCTAATTCACAGGCATTACTTGTTGAGAAAAGAAACATAGATCGAGATCAAGACTGCGCATGCGCTGAGACGAATCCGGCGGGGACAGTGCAATTACTGCGGGTTAGGCACGTCGGCGCTAATGTTTGTGATAGCTGATAGCTACCTGTGGAGTTGAACAAATCGTCTTTTCCCCCCTTCGTTTATTGTCTTACGATGTCGGGAAGAACCTGTTGTGTGTTCGGCTGTTACAACAGCAGTGGGAAAATACAGATATGGAACAAAAATATATAAGTTCCCCCGCCGTTATTATACAGCCTGCCCCTGTGTAACACCATACATAAGCACTACACAGATTCCCAGGGCGAGCCGAAGACCAAGCTGTTCGTCAGAAGTGGATTGTGAACATCAACCGAAAGGATTTTGTTCCGAACAAACATATCACGGTAAGTTTTGTTTAACAGTATTAATCTTAAATCTTGCCAGTTGCCACAATGACTAGCATGCTGTTTAGTCTTGCATGGCGATACTTTAACGCTATCTATTGGTGTGTTAAGACCATAGGTTAAGACATGGCACCAAATATTTGACGTAGAAGCAAAACTGTAAAGTAAGTGTGTGCTAGGAACTTCGGTAGTCGCCAGAATAATTATCTCCATCAACTAAATGGCACTATTGAAAAATTATTCGCTTTAACTACTAACGTTAGGGCAGCCATGGTAGCCATCAAATCAACATGATTTGGCATTACAAACAGAAAACGTATGGAGTTCGGGGGCAGGCGACACTATGCTAGTTGCAAGATTGCTTTCCTTCTTTGGTAACGTTAGGCTAACCATGAAAACATCAGTCATTTGGAAAGATCTTATTGCGTTTTCCTCCGATTCAGTATTGTAATAAACAGTTTTTGGGTAGCACTCACATTTAAAACTCACTTGGATATTTGATGTAGATGTTGTGCAAAATGTTCATGATTGTTTTTGGGTTAAATGTGTTGCTGTGCTGAGTTATAGTCTACATGTAAGTCAATGTCCTTTTCTATTTGTATTTTATCAGGGGTCAGTGTCATCTCCCAAACCTCAATGGCACCTCCCAAAAGAAGATGGCATCCAGTGTCCAGATACTGCAGACCACAACTACAGTTTTAAGTCAACAAAAGACTGTGACACAAACTGATCAGTGTAGGCCTATGATTTGGAAGACTCAGAATTTACACAGGCTTGGGCATGGACAGTTTTTGGCAATTTTTGTATGCCATTATGGCTTTTCACTCACAACTAAGGACCATCAAGTTAGCTGTCCCTGAACAACTGTTGCTTGTTCTAATGAGGCTCCGTCCATACTTCCACATAGGGATTTGTTGATAAATCTATACTTACCTTTTGAATTACTACTGTTTAGTGTGTCTTTCTACCCATATTTCCACACAGGGATTTATTCATTAATCTATTCTTACCTTTTGAATAACTACTGTTTAGTGTCTTTTTTGCACATACTTCCACACAGGGATTTATTGATTAATCTATGCCTACCTACACAGAGAATTATATTTATATTTGAATCATTACTTTAAATTTGAGCCATTACTGTTGATATCCTGTCTAAATATTTTCCACAGAGACTGACCTGGTCCAGTCTATTTGACCTCGGCCTAGTAGCATATTTGAACCTTTTTGTACATATGGCCGATACAAACTTTTCTCATCTGTCGTCCCTCGTTGGTGGAACGCACTACCTGTTCCTACTAGAGCAGGGACATCCCTCGACATCTTCAAAAATGTCTGAAAACCCAGGTCTTCAGAGATCATCTCCTCTCATAGCACTACTACAGACAATTGCACTCATTGATGCACTTATTGTGTTTTTTTTTTATTGTTAGAATTGCTCTTAAAAGCTTTAAATGTTTTTACCATGTTGCAAGTCGCTTTGGCTAAAAAGCGTCAGCCTAATGTAATGTAATTGTAGTAATAATAATATAACAACAATTGGTATGTGTGATACATGTATTGTATAAATTAAATGAAGTGTCAAGTTCAAATAAACTGTAATTAATACATCAACAACTGTTCTTTATTCCATTGTGCACAAGTTCCAAGCACATGTGTCCTCTTGTGAGGGCTGAAGACATCTTTTGGGAGGTGCTCTTCCAGATGACATTGACCCCTGATAAAATACAAATATAGAGAAAAGGACATTGACTTACATGTAGACTATAACTCAACACAACAACAAATTTAACCCAAAAACAAACATCTACATCAAATATCCAAGTGAGTTTTAAATGTGAGTGTTACCCAAAAACTGTTTATTACAATACTGAATCGGAGAAAAACGCACTAAGATCTTTCCAAATGACTGATGTTTTCATGGTTAGCCTAACGTTACCAAAGAAGGAAAGCAATCTTACAACTAGCATAGTGTCGCCTGCCCCCGAACTCCATACGTTTTCTGTTTGTAATGCCAAATCATGTTGATTTGATGGCTACCATGGCTGCCCTAAAGTTAGTAGTTAAAGCGAATAATTTTTCAATAGTGCCATTTAGTTGATGGAGATAATTATTCTGGCGACTACCGAAGTTCCTAGCACACACTTACTTTACAGTTTTGCTTCTACGTCAAATATTTGGTGCCATGTCTTAACCTATGGTCTTAACACACCAATAGATAGCGTTAAAGTATCGCCATGCAAGACTAAACAGCATGCTAGTCATTGTGGCAACTGGCAAGATTTAAGATTAATACTGTTAAACAAAACTTACCGTGATATGTTTGTTCGGAACAAAATCCTTCCGGTTGATGTTCACAATCCACTTCTGACGAACAGCTTGGTCTTCGGCTCGCCCTGGGAATCTGTGTAGTGCTTATGTATGGTGTTACACAGGGGCAGGCTGTATAATAACGGCGGGGGAACTTATATATTTTTGTTCCATATCTGTATTTTCCCACTGCTGTTGTAACAGCCGAACACACAACAGGTTCTTCCCGACATCGTGAGACAATAAACGAAGGGGGGAAAAGACGATTTGTTCAACTCCACAGGTAGCTATCAGCTATCACAAACATTAGCGCCGACGTGCCAAACCCACAGTAATTGCACTGTCCCCGCCGGATTCGTCTCAGCGCACGCGCAGTCTTGATCTCGATCTATGTTTCTTTTCTCAACAAGTAATGCCTGTGAATGCGGTGATGACGTATTTTGACAGTTGAGTCACTTGTGCGAAGTCGTACTCGTACCAAAGAAAGCCTAACTGTAAAGTTTGATTTCGTACTTGTAATTTTGAATTCATATTTTTTTTCCATCCGTATTCTGATGGATAAAATACACACAATATATTTTATGCATGACTGGACTCATTCGAGAATTCACAAATATTTATTTTATGCACAACTACAGACAAATACGCACGTGTATCAAATCTATGGACACGAATATTTTGACAGCTATCCCACTCCATAGGCTGCAACATGTCCTGACGCGTAGTCGCGATAAAGTTCACTCCCGTGCTTCATGACTGGCAACTTTATGTCAAGTACACCTAATCGGTATTTTATTGTCAAATAAACCTTTCATTGCTTCGTAATATGTATAACACAATTTACAGTTGTTTGTAGCCAAGTTGCTTAGCTTACTTAGATAGAAACATCTGACATGAAGGACAACGTTAATGTTATGTTACCGACGTGAAGACTGTGTTGATCACCGATGGTGTAAGGATTTTATTCATTGACTGCTGTTTTCATCAATACATGACTGAAAATTTGTTAGAAATGTGTCTTAGTATTGTTTAACTTTTAGGCTGTAAGGTTGGCTGCTACGATTATGAGGTTTTTGGGTGGCTTACTATGATGGGAGCTCATACACCCAAGCCTACTCGTCGACACATAATTTTCTGGGAGTGTTTTGTCTTTACGCAACTGCAGTAGCCTATGCACGGTGTGTATGTGTATGCATACGCTGTTTAGATGTTTTCTGTCATATCTCCTGACTCATGTTCATGAATCAATGTTTGCTTGTAAGCTGGTATGCTATGTATGGTTTAGCCAAGACAATAACACTTATAGTGAGCTCTGAGACTAATGTTACCTCTCCAAGCAATATTGGAGTCCTCCAGTGACAAAAATACTTTTAGTGAAAAGAGTCATGGTTGGTGGTGATTAAGATTATGTGGAAGTAATGTAAAATAAAACTAAACAACCTATTCACTATCAGACCTGTGATTTTTTGTTATTTTAGATGGAGTGAGAGAAGTACGTGCAACTGAGGTGAAAGCAGCCGACTGCTGATGGCAAACATGACCCCAAGGACCACGATGGCATGGACATGGGACATGGATGGGTAGTTTCTGGATGAAGAGGAAGACAATGATTTGCTAGAGGAGGAGAGTAATCTCCCGTCATCCTCAGCTGGGTAAGCATGTTTGTATGTGTGTGTGTGTTCGCCCAACTGGGCGTATGCACATTTCTGGTTGTGATAAGAGTGTTGCTTATAACAATAATGACAGGGATTATAGTGATAATAGTTTAGATAGATAGATAGATAGATAGATAGATAGATAGATACTTTATTGATCCCCAAGGGGAAATTCAGGAAGTTTGCTTAGATTTGTAATTCAATTTATAATTTTCTTATCTGACAATTTCTTTATTTTGAGCTTGGTCAAGTCCCATGTCAGGTAGAAAGCATACACTTTGCCTATCCTTCTAACACAGACAGGGACACCAACTCCAGTAGCATTTACACCTCATCGTCTGCTAGGCTTAGATGGACACACACACACACGCCACAGCTGTGACAGCACACACACCACGGATCTGGTGTGAATGCGGCGTTAGTGTATCACCTTATGTGTAGGGCAAATTATATCGATAATTATATATTGTATCGAATTATATGCTGTATGGTTGTTAAATGTATTGAATTTCTCCTTTAATGTTTTAATTGTTTATATGTGTGAATGTAAATTGATGCTTTGTTATGCTATAATATGAATTGATGCTTTGTTCATCATGTTAGTTATACTGTTGTCTTGTCATTCTTGTAGTTCTAATAGTTACTGCTTGTTTGTAAACATATGTTTATGTTATTTACCTGAAGTTGTTGTTCCTGATTATTTAATGAAATTGTTAAAGACTTATCTAAATAAAATGATTTATTTCCTCTTTCGTAAACCTAACACATGTGCCAGTGTCTCTTATTCTTGTTTTCATAGTAGAATGAAGCACACGGAGAAGCAGTTACCATCTGCCTAGTCTTTATTTCAGCCTTTATCTTTCCTCCCCACAATTGATTTTGCCTCTTCAGAGTACAGTAAGACATCCTATATTTAGCTATGCATCTTGTTTTTATGGTAAAACATCTTATATTTGTTACATGACCATTATATCTGTGTATTTTTGGTCAGATGTCAAACCAGGAAAGGAAAACATCCTACTCTTTAAAAATTCTACTTGTTACTGCGACTTGCAGTTATGAGTAAATTAATCATAACTTCTGAACCAAAGGTGATAAATTGATTCTGTTTCTTTCACTGAGGAGAACACAACACTGTCTATCTTTCACACACTATATCTACAATAGACATTGTAACGCATGCTGGCTCACGCATGAGCTACATAAGGGAGTTCCACGCCAGAATGTGTAAATAAAGAATATTTATTAAAGTAATATACGAAAAAGTCAGTGTAGTGAATAAAAGCAAGGTGTAGTGCGAGTGTATGTCTAGGGATGTGTTCAAACAAACAAAAAGACGACGGTCGAGTGGAGAGGAAGCCCATCTGCACTTGGAACCCAGGCCTTCAAATACAGGTGCTCATCAGGGCAACACCAAACACCTGCACATCTCGGGCAACCTGCTTCACAGAGACAGACAAACATGAGCGCAAGTGGGCGGGGCCAGTGAAGACCTGGCAGGGTCGTAACACCCCCCCTCTTAAGACAGACGACCACAAAGTGAGCCGTCTGACAGAAGTAAACAAACATCAAAAACAATCAATCTTTTCCTCAATATAAAATTACTAGGGCATAAAGGTCACAGACCCACCAACCATCACCAACAGTTGTAACAAGTAGGTTCTAAATACATCACCATCCATCCCCCAGTCAAAACTATCCCACTAGCACCCCGTTCCCCCCCCAAACCTCCATGTCCAGTAGAACCAGCAATTTCCCGGCGCCTGGAAAAAGCACATTAAGGACATACTGGAGAGAAGACATAGGAGAGAGAAGATGCGTGAGACAAAATGACAGGACATCAGGCTCAATTTCCATCATCCACTGAACGGGACAACGCATCTGCAATGACGTTATCGACCCCTCGGATATGGCGAATCTCCAGATGGTAAGGCTGTAAGAACAACGCCCAGCGCATCAGACGCTGGTTCGGGTTCTGCAAAGAATGCAAAAAGGTGAGGGGGTTGTGGTCGGAAAACACAACCATCGGCTGAACCCCTCCCCCCACATATACATCAAAATTCTGCAACGCCCATACCAGTGCCAGCGCTTCCTTTTCTATAGTGGAATAATTCAGTTGGTGTTTATTGAATTTCCGGGAAAAATAACAAACTGGACGAACTATGCCCTTCTCATCCGTTTGTAAAAGTACCGCCCCTGCCCCAACATGGCTCGCATCCACCTGTATATGAAAGGGTTGATCCAACCGTGGAGCCGCCAAGACGGGAGCAGAGCTCAGCAACAACTTCACATTGTCAAAAGCACTTTGACATGCCAATGACCAAACAAACTTCGACCCACCCTTCAAGAGATCTGTAAGGGGAGACACCACAGAAGAAAAGTTAGGGCAAAAGCTCCTATAGTACCCCGCCATTCCCAAAAATCGCATTAGCTCCCTTTTAGTTCTAGGTGGCGGAAACCCATCAATGGCAAGAACCTTGGCCCTAACGGGACAAACACGGCCCTGCCCGACTACCTTCCCGAGATACACCACAGTGGCATGAGCAAACTCACATTTGGCCAGATTTATGGTCAACTTGGCCTCTACCAGACGCTTAAATAGTGAACGAATGCGGGTAATATGGTCATCCCATGTCTCACTCACAAGGACCAGATCGTCTAAATATACTGCACACCCGTCTAAACCAGTAACCACTTTATTCATTAAGCGCTGGAATGTGCATGGCGCATTACGTAGACCAAAACTCATCACACTATACGAGTATAGGCCAGATGGTGTTACAAAGGCCGAAACTTCCTGCGCACGAGGAGTCAACGCAACCTGATAGTAACCTTTTAGTAAATCAAATTTACTAACGTACCGTGCAGCACCCACACGGTCCACACAGTCATCAACTCTTGGGAGCGGGAACGAATCTGGTTTGGTCACCTTGTTTAACTTGCGGTAATCTGTACAAAACCTGAAAGTATTGTCAGGCTTACCTACTAGTAAACAAGGTGACGCCCAGCTGGAGTACGATTGCTTGGCCAAACCATGATCTAACAAATATTTGACCTCATCCTCTAAAAACTTCTGCTTCTGTGGTGAAACACGATAAAAGCGCTGACGGATTGGTTGTGCGTCGCCAACGTCAATGTCATGTTGAATCCAATCAGTACATGTAGGTGTGTCTGAAAACAAGACATCAAAAGACATGATTAAAAACTTAAATTCCTCTTTACACTCTACCGGAAGATGACTCAACAGACTATCCAGGTTAGCCAGTGTCTCAGAGTTCCTAAGTCGCGGTTGCAGGACTGCATCGTCAGGACCAAATGAGTCCTCATCAGCTGCCACCTGCTGAGACACATTGGGCCCCTCCTGCACTGCAGCCACTGCAGCAGGCTTCACTGGATCACTAGCACCAGCACTAAAAGAGGAATAGTATGGTTTAAGCAGATTAAGATGACACAATTGAGTAGACCTCTTACAATCTGGTGTTGACAGCAAATAATCACGCTCAGACACCTGACGCACAATAGAATATGGCCCAACAAATTTGGCACAAAATGGTGACCCAGGCATTGGCAAGAGAGCCAAAACCTGGTCACCAGGACTAAAAGTTCTCTCCACTGCCCGTCGGTCAAAGTTCTTCTTCATCTTAACCTGGGCCTTGGTGAGATTATTCCTACACGCCAACTTCCAGGCCAAAAACAGCTTGCGTCTAAACCCGTGAACATAATCAATAACATTATTTGGAGGTGACGATGGCTCCAACCCATCCTTTAAAATAGACAACGGACCACGAACATCATGTGCAAATACTAACTCATTTGGACTAAAACCAATGCTGTCCTGTACCACCTCCCGTGCTGCCAAAAGCAGCCACGGAAGCCCCTCCTCCCAGTCCCTGTTCAACTCAACACAATAAGAGCGCAACAAAGACTTTAATGTTGAATGGAAGCGCTCAAGGGCACCTTGACTTTGTGCGTGATATGCGCTGCTTAGTTGTTGCTTAACGTGAAGCTGTTTTAACACCTCTTTAAACATCTTTGAAGTGAAATTACTTCCACGATCACTTTGGATAATTTTGGGTATACCAAAGATAGAAATGAACTGGGAAAGCGCTTTGACAACAGATGGTAAGTTTTCTGAACACCAAAGTGCCCGGACTTGTCACCATGGGCTGTCTGTAACACCAAGTCACGATACTTCCTTGGCATGACTACCTGCAACACAGGATCTTTAACACCACATTCATAAGGCAACCACTTACGCACCAGCAAACCCTCAACAATAAAATAACCACTAGCTGCACTTTTCACATCACCCTCAGTTCGAGCTGTCATTAATAACTCCACCAGATCAGCCTCTTCTTCCTGCGCTGCAATCAAATCAACACGGGACAGAGAGGAAGGCAGCACGGGTACAACTGGACAAGCCTCATCAGTAAATTCATCAACCACTTGCGCCTGACTCCTTGCACGAGTCACAGCACATGCTGTAAAAACGTCCGGAAACTCATTTGCACAATCAGAATCTTTTGATAAAACGGGGACATTACTGACCACAGGCGGAGGAGACACCCCAGGCCAGACGGCTTTCCCCGCCAGGTTATTTCCGAGAATCACGTCCACTCCCTCCACTGGCAAAGAAGGACGGACTCCTATAACCACCTCACCTTTAACCAAATCAGAATTCATCACAATCCTATGGAGCGGGACAGATATGGGTTGCATCCCAATCCCCCGGATTAGGACACAGCTACCAGTGTCTGAAACATCAGAAAATGGCAGAACTGACTGAAGGATAAATGATTCACTCGCCCCTGTATCGCGCAACACTCTCACGACCACTTGATCAGAGCTACCCACCATTGAAACATAACCATTAGTAATGAACGGACTGAACCCCTCACATTCACATTCATCAAAAATGTCAGTCCTCTGTCGCTGTTCATCTCCAGACGGATCAGCCCTCTCACTGCCAGACCCATCTACAGAGGTACAGCGACAATGAGACAAAGGCGTTACTGCTTGAGAACCCATTCCCACTGGGACCACGCCCACTGAAAGATTCCCCCTGCCAGACTTATGACGTTTATCACGCAAAACAGGACACTCTTTTTTCCAATGCCCTTTTTCTAAGCAATAATGGCAACTGCCCTCACCAGCTTTATTTTTGCCACCCTGATCCCGTTTAAAAGCATTAAAGCGTCTGGGACGAGAATCTTCGCGACTGAAACCTCGAGGCAAATCGTCAGGACTAAAACTCTGAGGCGCATGATCTCTGAATTTACTCTTGTGGGTCAAAACAAACTCATCCGCTAGAACCGCGGCTTCTGCAGCTGTTTTAATTTTATGTTCGTTTATGTAAGTAGCAAGTCTGTCTGGAATTACGTTTTTAAACTGCTCTAGTACAACCAAATTGCACAGCTCCTCAAACGTCTTCACTCCTTCAGACGTAGCCTACGCCAACGCATAAACAAACTAGTCAGCTCACGGGCAAGTTCAGTATGTGTTTGTCTCTCCCCCTTCTTCCAATTTCTAAATTTTTGTCTGTAAGCTTCAGGAATAAGCTCAAAAGCCTTCAAAATAGCCCCCTTTACAGCTTCATCATTCTTCCGTTCCGACGCACCAAGCGCAATAAAGGCCTCCTGAGCGCGCCCTGTTATCACGGCCTGTAACAACAGAGTTCGTTCAGCGTCTACCCAACCTCGCTCACTGGCAACATTTTCAAATAACGCAAAAAATACATCGGGGTCGCGTTCGTTGAATTTCGGCAGAAATTTTATCATAGTAGACAAGTTTGACTCAGATGTATTAGCTGGTTGGGCTGGCCATCTACCTGCTGCCATCAACCGAAGTCTCTCAGTCTCATTCTCTAACTTGATGCGCTCAAGCTCACTTTCTTTTTCCAATTCGCGCTGCCGTATTTTTAATCTCTCATATTCCAAAAGACGTTCTTTTTCCTTTTCCTCAGCCTCTGATTTACGCTCCATTTCTCGCTCAGCCGCTTCCAATTTCAGTCCTCGTTCCCTCTCTTTAGCCCTTTCGGACAATTCTCTTGCTGCCAATCTATCGCGTTCGATCTAAAAGTAGTCCGATTGTCATAGTACAACAAACTTACTCAAAAAATTCATGAGAAATTCGAAAGCCCTAAAATCTACCCAATCGTAAACATCGCCCCCCATCAGTCACTTGGCGCCTGAAAGCACAGCGGAACACTTTGGCCTACTTATACAGAGAGTGAGCTGCCCGGCATCTATCTCGCCACAAATGCCCTAAATATTTCCACCCCCTACGTCTTCAGTGTGCCCACCTATGATTGAACCGATAAGCAGTTCCCCCACGTTCGACACACCACTTAAGCTACAAGTTAACCAACACAAAAAAGTTTTAGGCGTCTCACCTAAGACCGGGTTTGCACGTAGCTCAAAAGTAACTTACCCTATTAGGTTCCGCCAGGCCTCCCGACACCAAGAAACAGCGAGGACAAAGCGCACGAAAGGATTAATCCTGCAACTAAGCACAGGATGCCAGCGGAACTTCCTCTCCCGTCGTAACAAGCGTACACCGGAAAACAGGTAATTAATTAAGCTCTTTAACAAAACAAAACATGGAACTCCCCAAACAATCCCTGTGCGTAAGGCACATCTAATCACACAAAACCGGAGTTATCAAAAAAAATTGTAATCGTGCGTCTAAGAGGGAAAAAAAAATCTTACCGACTTAGGCACGATTTCCAAATTCAACTCCCGGACAGCCCCCACATGTAACGCATGCTGGCTCACGCATGAGCTACATAAGGGAGTTCCACGCCAGAATGTGTAAATAAAGAATATTTATTAAAGTAATATACGAAAAAGTCAGTGTAGTGAATAAAAGCAAGGTGTAGTGCGAGTGTATGTCTAGGGATGTGTTCAAACAAACAAAAAGACGACGGTCGAGTGGAGAGGAAGCCCATCTGCACTTGGAACCCAGGCCTTCAAATACAGGTGCTCATCAGGGCAACACCAAACACCTGCACATCTCGGGCAACCTGCTTCACAGAGACAGACAAACATGAGCGCAAGTGGGCGGGGCCAGTGAAGACCTGGCAGGGTCGTAACAACATTATGTGAAAAGTAAGATTCATCTTGACAAATTTATATTTTCGTGTTTTTTGATGTTGAATTTTGAAGGTATTGTTTAAAAACAATGTGTGTTACCCTCAAACTTATTAACTATGATATGTGCCATTTTAAAGGGCTAGTTCTCCTGATTACAATGGTGGGTATATCTTATCTCTGCCATGTAGCATGGCCACACAATAAGCCTTTTTGTCTCACAAGGGCATCAAGTATGAAAAAACGGAATGTTTCATGCCGTCTGCAAAGGTCTAATAAATTTATCATAACTTTTGAACAAAAGGTGATACATTAATTCTGTTTTCATCACTGAGTAGAGGACAAAATTGTGAATCTCACACACACTCTAAGTTTTTCTCTATCTACAACAGAAATTGGGGGAAAAATGAGATTAATCTTGACAAACTGATAGATTTGTGTTTTTTGGGGTTGAATTTTAAAGATATTTTTAAAATAATATGTGTGTTCTCCTCAAAATTATTAATTATATTTTATACCATTTGAAAGGGCTATTTCTCCTGATTATAAAGCTGGGTAAATTATATCTCTGTCATGTAGCATAATCACACAATAAGCCTTTTTGTGCCATAAGGCCATCGAGTATGAAAAAATGGAATGTTCGGCGCGGTCTGCAAAGGGTTAATACAATGGAAGTCAATGGAAGAGTAAGAGAGTCACTTGTTTGCTGCACATATCCAATCTAAACACACAGTTTATGGTTCATAGTTGAATTGGTCCAAATAATTATTGCAATATGAACAACATACTACTCATACATAAATCTTATTTAGAGAAAATAAACTGATCAAGTAAATTATACACACATAAGACTGACTGGTCATCATACATGCAGCAAGTGCAGCATTTGGCATAATTACCATCTTTGTAATGAGTTTTCTACACCAGCTTCAACCTATCAGTGCCTATGTGAGCACTTTAATAATTTCTAGCCAGCTGGTTAGGCAAAGTCTATATTCATCGTCATGCTTGGGATGCAGTCCTCTGTGATACATAGACAAAGAGCATCAAGATGGAGATCAGTGCTTTAACAAACAATCAAACAATGGGTTTCTAAAATTCAGTTCATCAAGGTATTTCACTTGATGAAGATGACCATGTGTGTTTCCATCACAAGTATTCATAACAAGGTTTGAGGACTCGTGGATCCAAGAGGCATTTGTAAAAAGATGATAAATCTTTAGTATTGATTTTTCTGCATCTGACAATGCACTGAATTTTAGAAAGCCCTTTTTACTTGAACCATATGAACCATAAACTGTGTGTTTAGATTGGATATATGCAGCAAACAAGTGACTCTTACTCTTCCATTGACTTCCATTGTATTAAAAGAGCACCACATGTGGTGAGACAAGTGGTACTGCAGATAAAGTACAAATTCAGTGGATTTATAGACAAGATTTGTAAAAAATCTTATCTCAATGAAGAAACTCAGCAACAAGCCCAAATTTTGGGCAGATGATCCTCACATAAAGAATGATATATGGTAAAATTAAAAAAAATCCTGTTAACTGTCCACGTGGTGAAATGAGAAGATGAAAACGGGCTTTTTGAAAATCAAGCCCAATTTAATAAAAATGCTCTGACAATATGATAAAGTTAACAACCAAAGTTAATGCATGGACATGACCTAATAATCCATACATGAGTGGGAAAAAAATCTGATGAATTTGTGTCACATACTTTTTGAATGACAAGCCCTCAAAGGTGGTGATGTTTTTTCACATAATGAATTTATAGCCATTTTCAGAGCTTTGCAGAGGGGAAATTACACGAGATACACCTGATTTGATTGGATTGTTTAATTCAACAGGAAAATGTACTTCTATTCACATAGTTTCACTAATGTGTGTGAAATACCAAAAGAGCCAATAATGTTGGAAGTTGAACAAAAAGGATTGTTCACCACGATGCTTAAAATGACATGAAACTTCAAAGGGCTGTAGTTTTGGAACCATTAGTGATACAGATATACTATTTAAGATTTATGCATAGGTTTGGTCTACAAACACCTGTGATTTTTTTCAGATTTTTTGGGAGAGGGTGACCTGCCCGCCACTGGGTGATTTGACACGGAATGACCCCATATGGATATGCATATAGATATTCAAAACTATCTATAGCCTAGCTTACGTTCTTAGATTAAAAGAGTTCATTCACTCCAAATTATTGTCTAGGTGTAGGTGGTCATAAAATAAATTAGTATCAACATAATAGGCTATTGTCTCCCATAAGTCCCAAAGTGTTTTGAAATAAAATTATCTGAAATGCAATGGCTTTCAATTCAATTTATGCCTAATATTTAATCTGTGTAGCACACAGTTGATTTGACATTCATGAACAATCGTCGACACATGAATAACTTTTAATTATTAGCTGCCTAGGCTACAGAATAATTATCCTTTGGCTTGCATCAGATACAGTATAATAGGCTATAGCCCACTGGCAAAGCTGTCACTGAACAGCCTACCAAATGTGCATGACCCTTTATCAGCAGTAGACATGTCTTTAATCAAAGATTATAACTAAAAATGCCATTATCAAGGTGATAAACAATGTAGCCTTAATACTTCGTATGGGAAGCGAACCTGCGAACACGCAAGAATGTAAATCCTATCCTATGCCGTCTCGCTGCACGTTACACCACCACCGAACGTAAATAACGCAGAGTAGCACGATTCCTAGAACCACACGCATGTGAAGTTAAAACATGTTAAATCGTATAATCTTCATACATTCTTTGGAGGTAGTGAATGTGTAAATCCATGCTTGGTGCACTGTCGGAAAAAAATATTTCTATAGGCCTACTTCTATTTTTGAAGTTGTAGGCTACAGGTGACGAGAGCAGAGGTTGACGGAACCATCTTTTTGGACTCGTTTTCCGACTGATTGTTTTTTTTTGCAACACAGCTTAATTTAGCTTGAAAGTTAACCTGCTACGGAGCAGGTTAGTTCTGTGGCATAAATTCCCATGGTTACCAAGCTGGGATTCACGTTAACCTCATTAATGGAACGGAATTCTCACTAAAATTAGCGAGACTTATCGAAATAAGCCAGGTTTGGCCTTTAGCGAGGTTGATGGAATACCCCCCAGGTTTGGCCTTTAGCGAGCCCCCTGGTCTATCAAAACAAAGCTTTTGCAGTAAATGTTTGTAGACTGAGTCATTTCTCTTTTACCCTCTGGTCAATACAAGGGAAGTTCCATTTGTCTGTTTAGGCAGTTTCCAGTTTAAGAATTGCATATATGCTCAGTGCCAAATGTTTTTGTGTTTCCTGAGAAATAAACATGGCATGTGTTGTGTGGATTAGTTTGTGACTGATGACGCAAAGGGTCAGGGGGTCAAGTGTGACGCAGGAGAGTTACGGAGAACAATGTAAGACTGGAGAGTTAAGAGTTCAGTAAAGTGGATAACTTTATAGCTCTGTGTTGCCGTGTTCTTCTATGCACCAACTTACATAACATGGTGTCAGAAGTGCGTGTAATGCCACGCGAGTGAAAGGAGCTACCGGACGTTTTTGTTTTTGGGAGAGGAAAGTGAGTAGCTGACGGCAACTTTTTGAAAGTGTGACCTGCTAACGCGCGGCAAGCCAGCGAGTCCCAGGCGCTAGGATGTCTACTGACAGGGGCAGATCTGAGCAAGGCAACGGGCGGGCACTTGCAGCTGCAGCAGCACCACAAGCTCAACCCAATGTCATGACGACCGCTGCTTTCACTATCAAACCACCTGAAGCGTTCACCTTCGCAAAACCGCTGGAGTGGGAGAAGTGGATACGTCGGTTTGAACGGTTCCGACTAGCTAGCAACCTCCACCTCACCCCACCTAACTTAGTTAGTTTACTGATTACTTGATTTTAAAAGTAACTAAGTTAGATGACAAGTTACATATTAGTCACTTTCGGCAGCTGCCGACAACACCCCCACCGCCTCAACATAAAAATGATAACTGGTTTTGCCAGTACTCACTATACAGGAAGTGCATTTTAACAGTAATGTCAGCAATGTATAGCAGACATCCCAACCTAACCTAGATACTGAAATTCATATGTTTGTTCAATAATGTCTAAGTACACCAAATAAGGAAGGCCTATTGATAGAAATTGTTATAGTAATTTTTTTTCATGTAGCCTTGGCAACTAGCCATCTTGTATAGGCCTGAGTAATATGCAAATGAAATTACACTTGTTAAACTCACCTCAACAAGTCTTTTGCAATAATTTAACCCGCCGTGAGCAATGCTAAAGTCGCTGTTACAAACAGTGCAGTGTGCAAGACTATCATTATGTTTTAATCTTATGAGACAATTGGGTACACTTTTGTGTAGTCTGATGTGAAATGGGTCTTAAATCTTCCTTTTTGAGGGGCACTGACGCTGCCATGACGCTCCTGTTCCTAGATACACTGACTGAACTGATTAATTAAGTTTGGGAGAAAAGAGATATAAGCACACTTACACTGAAAACTGATTGGTTGATTTAGCAAAACAGACCAGGATGCTCTCTGTCTTGGATGCGCCTCAGGCACAAACGCACCACTCCTCTCTCTCTCTCTCTCCGTTGTGTGCGCGTTAAACCCATGCACACGCGATTTGAAGTCCGGTCTGGCTTGCGTGCTCTTGTTCGCTCTAGGTTCCGGGAGATTTTATGTAATTTGCGGGCGTCAGGAAGCCGGTATCAATATGTGGGAGACTCCCAAAACTTCGGGAGACTGGGATGTCTAGCTAGACAGCACTTTGTCGCCAGCACAGAATGTACAATGTACCTTAATGTTGTCATGTTTAGCTGACACAAACTCAAAGTAATGACCGATGAAATGTGCATCTCTCTCTCTCCCTCCATTGTTGTTTACGTTTGTGTCTTACACGTGAATTGTGCTCATGCTGAAAACGTGAGCATAGCCTACATGACATTAATCCCCAAGACAAGAAGAAAGCAAAGAATATATCTTTTTACTAAGGAAAATTACAAAAATAGTAACGCACAGTAACTTAGATAAGTAACTTTAATCTGATTACTGGTTTGTAAATACTGAAAAAAGTGGTCAAAATAGACTAACGCGTTACTAAGTAACGCGTTACTGGCATCACTGGTGCCCACTGACCCAGACTGAGAAACCACTTTTCGGCCCTGGCGGCAGTCGTCTCACTGTCATTGGAGTGGCTAAAGAGTCACTTAAAAAGGGCGAGCGTACTGTTCAGGAAGAAGTATGTTGTCCGTGATCTGCATACTCCTCTACTAGGACGGCCCGCTATAACTAAATTGGAGCTTGTTGCTAGACTTGACAGCATTGACATCCAAACGCTGAAAGAGACTTACCCCTCATTGTGCAATGGTCTAGGCAGGGGCAGCAGCCATACACCATCATACTGAAACCTGGGGCAACACCATATTCCCTGTCAACGCCCAGACGTGTCCCAATACCCCTGCTAGGGAAGGTCAAGGAAGAGCTGGAGCGTATGGAGCATCTTGGTGTGATATCCAGAGTGGAAGGGCCCACGGATTGGTGCGCCGGTATGGTGCCATTGCCTAAAAAGAACAACACAGTGAGAATCTGTGTGGATCTGACCAAGCTAAATGAGGCGGTGTGCCGGGAGAAATTCATTCTACCCTCAGTGGAGCAGACATTAGGGATGTTAGCAGGAGCACAGGTTTTTAGCAAACTTGATGCTAATATGGGCTTCTGGCAGGTGCCACCGTCAGACGACTCTGCTCAATACACCACATTTATCACACCATTTGGACGGTTTTGTTTCCATAGACTTCCATTTGGAATAACATCAGCTCCAGAACATTTCCAGCGCCGGATGTCACTTGTTCTGGAGGGACTCCCAGGCACAGTGTGTCACATTGATGATGTGCTAATATGGGGCATGTCACAGGCTGAGCACGACGACAGACTCCACAATGTGCTGGCGAGGCTCCAGAAAGCAGGCATCACACTGAATCTGGAAAAGTGTGAACTGAACCAGACTGAAGTGAACTTTTTGGGCCATCTAATCTCTGCTAATGGCGTGAGAGTCGACCCGGAGAACACCAGTGCTGTACTGGACATGAAAGAGCCGTCCAATGTCAGCAAACTGCGTAGTTTCCTTGGTATGGTCACTCAGCTCGGAAAATTCATCCCTCACTTAGCAGAGAAAGACAAGCCATTAAGGGACCTGCTCTCAAAGAAAAATGAATGGGTGTGGGGACATGCTCAGCAAAATGCATTTGACCGTCTGAAACGCGAGCTCTCATCCCCTCCTGTTCTAGCCCTGTACGATCCAAACAAAGAGCTGAAACTGTCAGCTGATCTTTGTATGGGCTGGGGGCAGTCCTACTAAAGGAAGAGGATGACTGGAGGCCAGTTGCATATGCCTCATTAACAGAGACTGAGCAGCAATATGCACAAGTCGAAAAAGAAGCTCTTGGCTTGACTTGGGGATGTGAGAGATTCAAAGATTTTCTCATTGGACAGCATTTTAACCTTGAGACTGACCACAAGCCTCTGGTCAGTTTATTGGGAAGTCAAGCGCTGTCTGAACTACCGCCACGGATCCAGAGATTCCGTATGAGGCTCATGAGGTACTCCTACTCAATCCACCATGTTCCTGGTAAGACACTGCTTACAGCTGATACACTGTCACGTGCGCCTGTAAACAATGGCATCAGAGCCAGCAGTGTAGCCAAAGGTCTAATGGAAGATACAAACATGTATGTGGACTGTATTATGAGTAACTTACCTGCCAGTCCAACTTACCTAGCAGAGCTCAGAGAGCAGCTCAAAGCAGACAGCATCTGTTCGCATGTCATGACTACCGGATGGCCAGAGTTCAGCACATTGAATGCAGTTCTCAGACAGTACTGGCGAGAAAGAGCAGTACTTACAGTACAAGATGGTCTCCTACTCAAAGGCTCCAGACTGGTGATACCTTCAGCAATGCGAAACAGTGTTCTGGAGAAAGTGCATGAGGGACATCAGGGAGTTGTGAAGTGTAGAGAACGAGCCAGAGAAACAGTATGGTGGCCAGGTTTGAGTGGACAGTTAAATGAGCTTGTTTTGCGTTGCGGAATCTGCATTAAAGAACGACACAATCCTGCACAGCCACTCATGCCATATGCCAGAACGACCATGGCAAAAATTGGGTGCTGACATGTTTACATTAGACAACAATAACTACCTACTAGTTGTAGACTACTACTTACGTTTTGTGGAAATAGCAAAGCTCACCCCCACAAGATCCAAGGATGTAGTAGTGCATCTTAAATCAATTTTTGCGAGACATGGGATTCCAGAAGTCCTTGTCTCAGATAATGGACCTCAGTTCTCATCTAACAACTTTGCTCAGTTTGCAGAGGAATACGGCTTTAAACACATCACCAGTAGCCCTAGGTATCCCCAAAGTAATGGTGAAGCTGAGCGTCATGTCCAGACTGTGAAAAATATGCTGAAGAAGGCAAAATACCCTTACCTGTCACTGCTTGCCTATAGAGCAACACCACTGGCCAATGGGTATAGCCCAGCACAGCTACTGATGGGGCGTAGGCTCAGGACAAGAGTTCCTCAGTTTCCTTCAATGCTGCTTCCAGAGCACCCAGACAGAGAAAAGATAGCTTCATTGGAAAGAGAAAGGAGACAAAAGGATGCTGCAGTGTTCAACAAAAGACACCGCACTCGTGACCTGTGCCCACTCTCATCAGGCACTGAGGTGTGGATGGCTGATGTAAAAGCTCAAGGGACTGTTATGTCACCCCATGCGGCCCCAAGATCTTATCTAGTGGAAGGACCACAGGGAGTAATGCGTAGGAACAGAAAACACCTCATTCCTATGCAAAACCCAGTCAGTCAACCAGAAACTTCAGAGGTTCCTGCACAAGAACACTCACCTTCACGGCAGGCCCCTCCAATGCCACACCTGTCACCTGATCACTCGGAGTCTGCCACCAGAACCAGGAGTGGCAGAGAAATAGTTAAACCTCAGAGACTTGATTTATAGAGCTGAAAGAAGAGCTTTACAGTAAGAACAGAAACCAAAGTAATGTTGTTTATTGAGTGTTTAGATTTTTGAGTAATTCTGATTTTCCAAAGTTTAAGTATATGTGTGATACTGAGATAATATTAATCATATCTTATATAGATATTTCTGACAAAGGTGGATGTTGTGTGGATTAGTTTGTGACTGATGACGCAAAGGGTCAGGGGGTCAAGTGTGACGCAGGAGAGTTACGGAGAACAATGTAAGACTGGAGAGTTAAGAGTTCAGTAAAGTGGATAACTTTATAGCTCTGTGTTGCCGTGTTCTTCTATGCACCAACTTACATAACAGCATGCACACACAGATTAGTGATAATTCTCACTTTTAATCATCATATCCCGCCGGTTACCCACCTCCCCCCAACATTCTAAATCAATTGTATGCACCATATTGCTATGTAGCATAGTAATGTTATACACCATTTCAAAGCTTTGGCTCTTGGGAATCCAAAAATGACAACTTTTTTCATGTACAATCTGTACAGTGCTTTACATTTTCAGATTAATTGTATTATGTCTCAATTAAATTTGATCCAAAATGCCCCCCTCCGCTTTTGGTGCTACCCTGACTTCTGGCTGCAGTGTAGCTGCAGCACCATAAGTAGATGCAACATATTGGGTGCTGAAATATTCACAAGAATCCATAGAAATTGAATCAGCAGCAGAGCGCGCTTAGACCTACGGAAATCCACCACCATCTCCTTGTTCTTAGCAGTGTTGAGTTGTAGGTGGTTGAGTATGCACCATTGCACAAAGTCCTCCACCAGGCTCCTTTCCTCCTGCCCATCCCATTCATGAGTGTGTGTGTATGCGCATGCGTAGTGTACAGTCACTAAATGTACACATATATTACCGTTTTTCTCCATTGGTTTGGCTCATTTTTTGAAACAGAAATTACATTCTCAAAACACTAAGATCATTTGGCAAAATAGTCTTACAGTTCAGCACAACACCATAGCTGATCACTTCCAAAATCTCATATCTCTCCCAAAACCTTCGTGCATCGTGGAAGAGGGGTGAGGATGCGGGGGGGGGGTGGAAGAGGAAGGGTGCAAAACAGGGGAAGAGGGAGAAGAGGCCAAATACATAGGCATATTCCTAATGAAATTAGGGCTACTCTTGTGGACCATGTTGTCAATCACGGCCTCACAATGGCTGAGGCTGGTCGGAGGGTGCTACCAAATGTTGGAAGAACCACTGTGAGTTTAATCATCCAAACATTTCGTAGGGAGAATAGGTATGTATAGTATTGGACAGTAATCCAACATCTCATACTGTAATACTGTATCTCATGTTTACTGTACATTACTGTAATTTTACTCTGCACCACATAGGATTGAAAGACAACCTCGCAGAGGTGGAAGAGGGCCCCTTTTTACCCCACAGCAAGAGGAAGCCATTTGTGCAATGGTGATTGCAAACAATGCAATAAGGTTGAGAGAAATTCAAAGCGCTGTCATAGAGGATAACAATGTATTTCGCAATATTGAATCTGTGTCAATTGGAACAATTGACAGAGTGCTCAAGAGAAATGAAATGCGCATGAAACAAATGTACAAGGTGCCATTTGAACGGAACAGTGAACGAGTAAAAGAGATCCGTCACCAGTATGTACAGGTAAAACATGTCTTCTATGTATACTGTAATGTTCAGCACTGTAAACTTTGTGTAGTTTCATGCAGTACACTAGCAATTCTGTATATGTATTCACAGTACATACTGTACAATATGTTTTCCAAAATGCATTACAGTATGTTACACAGGAAAAGTTGTTACATTTCTCCCTCTCTCTCTCGCTCTCCATAAAGCGTGTACTGGAGCTGGAAGCCAGGGAACCACTGCACACATTCATATATGTTGATGAGGCGGGTTTCAATCTGGCCAAAGGTAGAAGACGTGGAAGAAATCGCATTGGACAGAGAGCAACCACTGATGTTCCAGGCCAACGTGGAGAGAATATTACAATGTGTGCAGCCATCTCAGACAATGGCGTCCTCACCCATATCCCCCTTCTTGGTCCATATAATACACAACATCTGCTGACTTTTTTGGACACTCTTTACAGGGACATAATCCCTGAGAATGAGAGGGGTGGAGGCCAACTCAACATGTATGTGTGGGACAATGTCCGTTTTCACCAATCACATCTGGTCAGACAGTGGTTTGCAGCACATGACAGGATGCTGGTCGAATATCTCCCTCCCTACTCCCCCTTCCTCAATCCAATAGAGGAGTTTTTCTCTGCCTGGAGGTGGAAGGTTTATGACTGGAGTCCACATGTGCAAATGGCCCTGATAGCAGCCATGGATGCAGCATGTGACGACAAGGGCGTCGTAGTGGGGGGACAAGTGGGAATAAATTACCCGGGCCCCAAGTGGGGGGAGGGCCCCTAAGGAGTTGAATTTTATTTTCCTTAAAGGAACCGTATGTAGGATTTTGGCCAAAACTGATACTACAATCACTTTCAAAATACTGTAGAGCGGTGTACACCGCAGATGTGGTAACGAGAGCAGAGCTGGCCACCCAGATGCCGAAACACTACTGACTTTGTGATTACTAGATAGGTGGAGGGTGGCGGATCAGGCTAAAACACAAATATGTAAACATCAACATCAGTTGAGGGCTGCAACTTCACTTTTTTAAATGACGATATCCTGGCCGGACTACTGTTGTCAGTGATATAAGTATTTGAAATTAGCATGATTTCCTAATGTCTAGTGACAAATCAGGGCAATTTTATGATTAATTGAATTACATTTCTTGCATACGGTTCCTTTAATAATAAATAATTTCCTTAATTTAAAGATCTTAATAAATGTTTTTAACTAATATAGATGCAAATATTTCGGGTAAATGCATTAGTTGATTGATGTATTAAATTGTGTCCAAGCCAACATTGTTTGAGGGCAGGCACCCTCTCCCTTGCACGAAACGGTTCAGTCCGCCTTCCCCTGCTAAGCGCATTTTTGAAGTAACGTTCATTCTGCCGAAGCGGCAATGTAGACGGTCACGGTGTGAAGATGTCTAAGTCTAAGAAAGCTCTAAGAAAGCTAAATCCGGTTCCCAGAAAAGAAGAGAGGCAAGAAAGGGAGAAAAAAAGAAATGAGGGAAAACAAGTGTTAACAGCCTTCTTTCCCAAGAAAGGTGAGCCCAATGTGAAAGCAATAGTCTTAAATGAAATGAACTCCTGAAGGTTACAAAACATTTCAATACCACCGCGAATCCGCGATTATCAGTGCTAAAACAGCATTAACACAAAATTAGAAATAACATGATGCCTGATTTATAGCCTACCACAACATTTCAATAGCCTACTAATTCAAAAATTATTATGAGCTAATAGCTTAACTTAGTAGGCTCAATGTTATATAGGTTCATGAGGAAAGGCTGTCAAATTAGTAGCAAAGCTAACTTGTGAAACGCATTACACTCAGTTTCAGAAACTGTCACAGAGGGTGATGCAGCAGCAGCAGACCTCTCACCATCTGATGTGGACTTGAGACAAGGTGAGCCTAGCCTATAGTTTAAAATGAAATCACACCAAAAGGCTATACTGCAATGTATATTTAGCAACACCGTCATGCTCTGTCTTTCACTGTAGTCTAGTCTAATTAGAATAGACCATTTTTTTGCCACAAAAATAAAATGTTCTTATGTTTTTATGAAGCAAATGAAAAATGAAATTTGAGGAAATTTTACACAGAATATTTAAATATTAAAGCATGTTCAGTCACATCCATAAGGCTCAAGCTGAAACTGGTTAAAAACTACCTGAGATCAACAATGAGTCAGGATAGCCTTGCCCTTCTCTCCATTGAAAGTCAGTTGGCAAGAAAACTGGACTTTAAGGACCTCATCAAGGATTTTGCCACCAAAAAGACCCGTCAGTGGGCACTAACTGGAGTGTAAATTTCAGTGTTTAGCACTTGGTGGCATTTTTCTTTAATATGCTCCTTGATAGATAGCTGTTCTCTTCAGCCAAAAGTGTTCAATTTGTATAGATAGCTGTTCTCTCAGTCAAAAGTGTTCTCTTGCTCTTAAGATTCCAAAATAAAAGACTGAAGTGCAAGTAACTAAAAGTGCAAAGTAATGCATTCTTAGTCAGAGGTAGCATTCAATAAAGTTCAGTAGGCTATGTCTAATTGAGTGCCTGTCATTTTAAGACGTTCGTGTGGGAATCCTTGCAATTAACATTAACACAGTTAAAAGGCTGCTGATGTGTGGATGCAATTCATAACGTAGTTAGTTCAAATAACAGTTCGTACTTCTGCTTTGGACAAGCACTTTTGAGTCTTGGAAAACACTTTTCCATTTCCATCGGGATTTTGCAAACAGAGTCAATAAAATGAGCCCTGCATGAGTAATACAAGCAGCTGCAAGTAAGCATGCTAAACTTGACATCCAAACAGTATTCTAACGTTAGCTTTGAGATAGGGCTACTGCTTGATTGCATACTTTAACTCAGTGGTCCCCAAACTTTTTCTTCTGAGGGCCAGCTCACTATGCCTGGCACTAAGAGAGGGCCAGAGACTCGGAGTACATCAGTAACCATAAATAGTTTAGTGTTGTGAACAACAACAATCTACCTTAGTTGAATATTCCATTACATTTAATCATAGGCTACTGCAATTTAATACCATTGTTAGCTGTGTTTATATTGCCATCATGCCATGTAAAATGTAGCTCAAATGAAATGAAATGAATACTAATAAAAAGACTTTAGCATTCCCAAAAGTATTAGCAGGGAGTCCCAAAAGTATATCTTATTTAAAATAAACTCTGAACTCTGTCTTTGCATAAACAGCTCAAGTTGTGAACAAGCAATATCCTACAAATGATTTAAAGTTCTCAAACTATGAGTTTTATGAAGTGCTGGCAAAAACATCTGGAATGACCACCATTCTAACTTTCACTCACCTGATGAGAACTTTGTGAATTGTGAATTTGGATGAACATTTGACCGAGTGAATAAAAAATAGAAATAGTTATCCCAGGAAGTCCCAGAAATATGACTTGAATAGAAGTTAGTTAGTTATTAACAATGAATTGATAAACTTTTAGAATACTTTGAGCACTGATGCAGTCAGCAATAGGCCTCTTACAGTTACAGGTAGGCCTACATTTCATTCCGTTTTCGATGGTAAACACGAAACAGCGCCAAGACAACCACCAGTGGACAAAAAGTATTACACGTGTACTGTTAAGACCCGCCATAGATAATGAATGGGGGAAATTACGGATGTTATAGTTTGACGATGTCGTACTCCCCTGCGGGCCAGATGCTATATACCACGGACATGTTTTGGGGGGCCACCCAAAATGAGGTGGCGGGCCGTAGTTTGGGGACCACTGCTGTAACTTAACTTCGTTTAGTCTCCTCAATGTACTATGTTGTGATAAGACCTTAGCAGAGTTTACTTTAACTTTAATGCAGCGGTTTTGAACAAATTTGCGCAGCATGGTCACGATGCTAAGCGGTTTTAATAGCAATTTAGCCCACTGTGTTCTATTTCTTTTACTGTCTATGGTTCTATGCAGTGCTTATGTGGCAACAACAATCCTTCAACAATCGTGAATATTTTGTTAAATGCAAATGCAGAGGAGGAGCAGCGGGCTCGTTACGAGAGAGAGCGGGCGGGGCGAGGAAAGGCTGTGTGAGTAAAAAGTGCAGCTCAATGAAATTATTTTATCTTATCTTTAATTTAAATAGCAGGCCTACAACATAGAACATCAATGTGTGGTGGCCGGTTTTGATTTCGTGGTGCCCAGCCACAGATTAGTCAACGTATGGAAAACACTGAAGGTGTAAAATTAAAAATATTTAGCAGCACACGTTATGCTTGACGAATCGACGCTCATATTTTGCGTCGACGTCATCGATTACGTCGACGCGTTGTCCCAGCCCTAGTGGCCTCGCATGAACTGAATTCTACAAAACTTGGCATGCATTCAGAGGGTGTCATAATGATCCTACACCTCCAATTCGGTGTAGTTTTGACCACCACCGTGCAGCCAGAGATACCTGCGAGTACAACACATAATTTCTGCTTTTTCATTTTTAACTAGGTGGCGCTATACATCAAATGAGTGGTTATGGGATGGGTTGACATTACATTACATTACATTACATTTGGCTGACGCATTTTTAGCCAAAGCGACTAACAACATGGTAAACAGTTTAAGTTTAGAGCAATTCTCAACAATATTAGGACAATTTAAAAAAACATTAGAGTACAGTAAGAATAAGTGCATCAGTGAGTGCTGTTTTTAACAGTTACGTGTCAGTTTAAGACGGCTGGTGAGTGCTAGGATCAGCAAGACTTGTTGTAAGTGTTGCTATGAGAGGAGATGTTCTCTAAAGAGCTGGGTCTTCAGGAGTTTTTTGAAAATGGAGAGGGATGTCCCTGCCCTTGTAGGAACTGGCAGTGTGTTCCACCAGCGAGGAACAACAGATGAGAAAAGTTTTGATTGGCCTGAGCGTACCGGAGGTAGAGCTAGACGTCGTTCGTCTGAGGAGCGCAGCGGTCTGGAGGTAGCGTATGTCTGTATGAAGGCATTCAAGTAGGTGGGAGCAGAACCGGAGACTACTTTGTAGGCAAGCGTTAGAGCCTTGAATTTGATGCGGGCCGCCATAGGTAGCCAATGTAGCTGGATGAGTAGCGGGGTAACATGTGCCCTCTTGGGTTGGTTGTAGACCAGGCGCGCTGCCGCGTTCTGGATCATCTGAAGTGGTTTCACTGCGCAGGCTGGGAGACCTGTCAGGAGGGCGTTGCAGTAGTCGAGTCGTGAGATGACTATTGCCTGAACCAGAAGTTGGGTGGCATCTTGAGTTAAGTAAGTCCTGATTTTCCGTATATTGTAGAGTGCGAAACGGCATGACCGGGCGACTGAGGCAACATGATCTGAGAAGTTTAGTTGGTTGTCGAGAACAACTCCTAGATTTCTTGCAGTCCTGGTAGGTGAAACAGACAGAGAGTCAAATTTGATGTTGATGTCGTGGTGTATGGTAGGTTTAGCTGGGAGGACCAGCAGTTCAGTCTTTGAGAGGTTCAGCTGGAGGTGGTGTGCCTTCATCCATGTAGCTATGTCTGAGAGGCAATCCGAGATCCGTGCTGAAACCAAGGGGTCATCAGGTGGAAAGGACAGATAGAGCTGTGTGTCGTCTGCATAGCAGTGGTATGAGAAGCCATGCGAACGGATAATCTGTCCCAAGGAGGTGGTGTAGATAGCAAAGAGAAGGGGGCCCAGTACTGAGCCCTGGGGGACCCCTGTGGTGAGATGGTGAGGTGCAGATAGCTGACCAAGCCATGATACGTTAAACGAGCGTCCTGTGAGGTAGGATTCAAACCAGGAGAGAGCAGAACCGGAGATTCCCATGTTAGCGAGTATAGAGAGAAGGATGCGGTGATTAACCGTGTCAAAGGCAGCCGATAAGTCAAGCAGAATGAGTACTGATGACCGAGCGGTCGCCCTGGCTTCTTTTAAGGCTTCTGTTACAGACAGCAGAGCCGTTTCGGTAGAGTGGCCGCTTTTGAACCCAGACTGATTTGGATCCAGAAGGTTGTTCTGTGAAAGGAAGTCAGAGACCTGTTTGGAGACTGCTCGTTCAATGCCTTTGGATAAGAAAGGCAGGAGTGAGACAGGGCGGTAGTTCTCGACTTGAGCAGGGTTGAGAGAAGCTTTCTTAAGTAACGGTGTTACCCGGGCCGTTTTGAACGCTGTTGGAAATGTGCCGGAGGTTAGCGATGCATTGATCACGTGTGTGATAGCTGGTGCGATGGTCGGGCTGATGGACTGAAGTAGGCTTGTAGGTATAGGGTCCAGCGAGCATGTGGTAGGACGGCTGCATGTCAGGAGTCTAGATACTTCATTCTCGGAGAGAGGCGTGAATGCTGAAAAAGATGATCTAGCAGTCCCTAGAGGTTGTAGGAGTGCGGTATCTGAGTCCGATGCGTTGAGTGGGCATGTAGAGAATTGACCGCTGATTGCCGCCACTTTGTTTGTAAAAAATGAGGCGAGGGTATCTGCAGTAAGGCTGGATGGAGGAGGAGGCATCTGAGGGTTGAGTAGCGATTTGAAGGTTGAAAAAAGTTTTCGACATGGCCCCTTGAGACTAACATACAAAACAAATGTGGTCCTCCTAGGTCCTACGGTTCATGACATATTCACAGAAAACTGTGTCCGCCCTACCCTCTTTTCGGGGCGACGGAACAACGTGTCATCCTTGTGGGGCTACATGCCCACCAAGTTTCGTGCATCCCGGTCTTTCAGTGTCCCGGGAATCGTTGACACAAAAGTACTGCGCACAAAAGTACTGCTTCGCTGCGCAGCGGTCATAATGAAGAGGTGAAGCAACAGATGCAAAAATGCACGTCCCAATTTGTAATATGTTGTGTTGAACTATTCTCATTTAAATATAGGGTTGACATGATTTGTAAATCATAGCATTCTTTTTTTTTCACATTTTACAAAGTGTCCCAATTTTTTCAGAATTTGGGTTGTACATGTCCTATCTGAAAATCTAGACCCTCTTATCATGAGTTTTTCCACACACATCACAATGTCCATTTAAGGTAAGCTACGCTTACATTACTGTAGGCAAACCCACTTCTGTGTTTCATTCCAGTGAAGTGTCTGTACACGTCCTACCTACAGTAGGTCTGTCTGGCATGCTTAAGAATCAAACCTAGTTTGTATAGGCATGGCTTATTTGAGCACTAGATATTAAGCAGATGCTGTGTAAAACATGCTCAAATGAACCCTTATACCAGTTAGGAGAGGTTTAGAGGTCTTAACCATGCCAGACTGTTTATGTTGTGGTTTATGTCTGTTTTTGCTGTTTATGTGTTGCGGCATGATTTTATTTAGAAATTTCTGGGATAACTGCCAATTTGGCTATAGCCTTCACTTCTAAATGTTCAGGAAGGCATCGAAATGAAATCAAGGCATGTCAACAATCAAACCTGTTCTAAGTCTAGTTGTTGCTTATGCGTATTTAACATGAGAGGAATGAGGCTGTGTAACAAGAGGAACCGCCAGGCTGTGGGACGGACACAGCACCATAAAAACAATCAAGTCCGCCCCTCAGCACATGAGACAGCAATGATTCTACCATCCTCCTACTTGGTCTGTCGCTGGTGAACACACTCTTACTCTTGTTCCCATTCTCACACTCTGAAAAGAGATTTCCTTTGAAAAGAACTTGACAATAACATTTACACAGTTTTCTCTTCTTTAAAAGGTGAGTACACTTTCCTCGATATTGTCAAATAGGGACTTGGCTGTATGTTGAATGTGAGGTGGATCATGTATTTTGACCTTTTTGACTGTTGCCCTTCTATGCTTTTATTTGCTATTACTGTTTGCTTTTGTTTATGCATATACAGAAAAACTTGACTTGACTTGACTTGACAAAGCTATTTCCATTGCTATTTCCATTCCAATGCCTGGCAAGAAACATAGCTTTGTATGCTGTTGTCGAGTTGATTTCTCAGTGACAGCCTGTGATTACTGAATTTCACTTTCAATCGTACCTTGTTTGGGCTGAGACACATTTCTGCGACTCTTTTAAGTAGGCTAACATTTAGACTGAGAAGAATAGAACTGAAAATTGTTGTGCATTGTCAAACTGGTGAGATAAGATAAAAAATGCAAGAAACTTGTGCAGGTTGAGGAAATCAAAATATTTCTGGATTGCTGTGAACCTACTGATCAGAGTGAAGGGATTTTCAACACCCTGTATGAGATAAGAACGATGAGTCCGCACACCAGAATCTGCTCCTTAGCATTTTTTATCTTTGCATCTGCTTTTCTGTCCAGCACCCAGTATTTTTTTTTGTTTTTCGTTTTTTGATGTGCGTGCTGTATCTTTGAACTCTCTAACACTCTGTATGAGGAAATGTTAGTTATATTCAGAATAAAAGGTCAGTATTTTCTGTTAGGTGCTTGACCTATTTTTTAAAGTCAGTTTCCTGTTCTGTACTAAGAATCAGCCTCTGAAAATCTCTTCAAAGACAAATTATACACTACAACAACAACACACCGGTCATAAATGATGCATCATATCATGACATTACTCAGCATTACAGGCAGTTCAAACGATTTCCAAAACATCTCACAATATATGACGTCTGACTCAAATTAACCCATGCACAAGCCCTCTGCATTCAGATTCATTTTGATCTTTAGTATGCTTTCCTCTACTGTATGTTTTCCTTGTTGTAATGTTTTTTTCTCATTGTTCTGAATAGGTCAACCATGAACCGGTCCTGCATTGGAGATGGACAGAACTGTTCCATCAGCGACTTCAAGCGCAATGTTTACCCAACAGCATACCTGCTCATCTTCATCATCGGACTCATAGCTAACTTAATATCACTGTGTGTCTTCCTTAAGATGTGGAGAGCAGAGAAAACTCTCTCATCGATCAACCTGTTCATGGTGAACCTCACTGTGTCTGACCTCATGTTGATCTGCTCGCTGCCCTTTCGAGCCTCATACTACATCAACGACTCAAACTGGGTCTTTGGGGATGTCACCTGTCGCATCATGTCCTATGTCCTCTATGTCAACATGTATGGAAGCGTCTACTTCCTCATGGTTCTCAGTGTGATTCGCTATGTTGCCATCACCAAACCCTTTACCTACGTACGCCAGCAGCATTATCGCTATACCTGGCTAGTGTGTCTCTCCATATGGGTGTTGGTGTCCTTGGCATCCATTCCGAACCTCTTTGGTGGCACAAATCAAGGTGAGGGGAAGGTGAAATGCCTGGAGCTTGTGGAACCAGCGGTAGGCTTATTGAACACCATTATCATCATGAACTATGGGGCATTGTTGCTTGGTTTCCTCATTCCCTTTTTGGTCATCCTTGTATGTTACACATTTGTGGTGCAACGCCTCTTGAAGCAAAACATTATGAAAACTCAAAGGCAACTATACAAAAAGTCATGTTACCTCGCCGTCATTGTGCTTGTCATCTTCCTGGCCTGTTTTCTGCCCTACCATGTGGCACGGTCCATCTTTTTGCAGGCAGAATGGGATCTGTGCACAAATGGAACCAGGGGCTCGTGTGGATACATAGTAGCAGCACGTAAAGCTGCAGTCATCACACACTGTCTGGCCTCGGCAAACAGCTGTCTGGATCCACTCCTGTACATTTTCGTTGGAGAGAATTTCCGGAAATTCTGGCGAAAAAAAAGTCGAAAACAAATTAAAATGAACAGCGCACAGAGGAATACTGCTAATGTTGCAAATGCAAAAACAGATATACAACTGTTAAGCACTCAAAGATGAAGTTTGTTGAAACAAAGATATCAAGACATGAAATGCCCTCCCAAGGCATTTAGAAAATCTGCTTGGTTGAATGCCTCTCAGGTTGAGGCAGGTCTGACAGTTGGTGCAGCAGAAACTGATATTTTCCATTTCCATCCAAACCATTTCCCTCGGTTTAAAAATTGAAGATATTTTATTACAACTGTCTATACGAGTCTTTACAGCATGGCCCTGACCAAGGCAGTAGCAGTACACTTCGGCAGGGACACGATAATTCCACTGATTATAGTTTAGGCTAATTGTTGCAGCGCAGCAGACGCTATGCGAATGGAATGCTTCAGTTATGTGCCTGGTATAGCCTACCTGTTAGGGCTTAAGTCGTTATCTCTGAGTGTATCTGGGATTTGTTCCAAGAGGCACATTTTAGTGCCCTACACAGATAAGACTTTTAAGGTCCCATGCACTTTATTTGAACAGCCAGTTATTATTGTCCAACTGTTGATACATTGTACATGTTTTCAAAAAATGCTGTTCAATTAAATGTCTCATAGAAGTTCCAATACTTTTTTCACTAGCAAATAATTGTATGCTTTGTATTACACTTACTTAATTAGTAAAACATATATTTCATTTATTATTATTGAGTTGTTGTTTGTTGCAGCTTTACAAATAACTGTCAAAAATGCTCCACAATCTCACCAATTAACTTCCATGCAACTATTTGGACTTCTGGCCTATTGATATACATGTAGGCCCATCATTACACAAATGGCTAATAGACAATCTATTCTTATGTATATGAATCACAAGGCTTTTTTACACTGAGATTTTATTCTGCAGGCTATTACGGCACTTACGGCATTACTCTTGAAACTCATGAAGTGGCTACTTCAAGGATTACAGTCAAATTTACCTGCTAGTCAACAGTTAGCTTCAAAAGAGCTTCCAGAGATAACATGTTTTTGTTTATTAAACTAAATGTCGTCTTCATTTCTGTATGAATTCACTGGCGTGGTATTTAGACAAAGGAACGCAGCATAATGACGTCTAGCTTCTTTGTATGTATTATAATTATAAGTATTAATATAATGGATACAATATATACAATGTCTGTATTCATACTTGTCTCTATATATACATACAGTATACTGTACATATATATATATATATATATATATATATATATATATATATATATATATATATACAGTGATGGCCAAAAGTGTTGGCACCCATGCTAAAGTTGACTGAAAAGAGGAATATAAAATCATCTTTTGGAAATTGATCTTAATGCTTAAGTGAAATATGAGGAAATATCTAACCTTTAAGGACACCAATTTTCTTAGTGAATGAATAATGTATCATAAATAAATAAATGTTCTTCCTTAAAATACAGGGGTCATAAGTATTGACAGCCCTATGTTAAATTCCCATAGAGACAGGCAGATTTTTATTTTTAAAGGCCAGTTATTTCATGGATCCAGAATACTGTGCATTTCAGTTAGCCTATTAGCTGGTTTGATGCTCATTGAGCTCAATGCAAATCAAACCAGCTAATAGGCTAACTGAAATAACACCCATGCCAAGGTATGGTGAAGGGTATGTGATGATGTGGGGCTATTTTAATTCCAAAGGCCAAGGTAACTTTATCAGGATGCACAGTATTCTGGATCCATGAAATAACTGGCCTTTAAAAATAAAAATCTGCCTGTCTCTATGGGAATTTAACATAGGGGTGTCAATACTTATGACCCCTGTATTTTAAGGAAGAACATTTATTTATTTATGATACATTATTCATTCACTAAGAAAATTGGTGTCCTTAAAGGTTAGATATTTACTCATTTTTCACTTAAGGCATTAAGATCAATTTCCAAAAGATGATTTTATATTCCTCTTTTCAGTCAACTTTACCATGGATGCCAACACTTTTGGCCATCACTGTATATATTGGGAGTGGTGTAGTGTTCTAGTGAGTACCAGATATTTATAAGAGTGTGCTTGTGACACGTCTATCCTTTCAGTGAAGACGAAGTCACTATACATATAAGTATATACTCTTTTTGATCCTGTGAGGGAAATTTGGTCTCTACATTTATCCCAATCTGTGAATTAGTGAAACATGCACAGAACACAGTGAACACACACTGAGGTGAAGCAGACACTAACCCGGAGCAGTGAGCTGCCTGCTACAGCGGCGCTCGAGGAACAGTGAGGGGTTAGGTGCCTTGCTCAAGGGCACTCATGGGAGAGCAATGCTCAACCACTTCTTAATATCTACCGCCCACATTTTTTCTACTGGGTCAGGGATCAAACCGGCAACCCTTCGGTTACAAGCCACGGCTGCCCCCATAATTCTTCATGTGCTCAGCAGAGCAATGCCTTCTCAATAGTGCTACGGAGGTGATTAACATTTAGCAAAACAATTTAAATGTGTTCATTTGTGTATAATTAAGTTGGTGTCATTACTTTTTTTAAGGGGCAGCCGTGGCCCACTGGTTAGCACTCTGGTTCGAGCCCCGACCAGTGGGCCGTGGCTGAAGTGCCCTTGAGCAAGGCACCTAACCCCTCACTGCTCCCCGAGTGCCACCGTTGAAGCAGGCAGCTCACTGCGCCGGGATTAGTGTGTGCTTCACCTCACTGTGTGTTCACTGTGTGCTGTTTGTGTTTCACTAATTCACCGATTGGGTTAAATGCAGAGACCAAATTTCCCTCACGGGATCAAAAAAGTACATACTTACTTACATACTTCCGTTTGTGGGTTTGTTTGTTTAATTGTCATTAGGGTTACACACAAACTACCAGTACAATTGTCCTGAAACTTGGTGGAAGAGTGTAGGATGGGCAAAGCAAGAACCCATTCTTTTAAAAACATTTTAGTAACATTGCAAGATAGGCAGAGGTCTGTGCTCTCCAAGTGCCCTTCATTTTACAAGTAGTACCAGAAAGAGTGAGGCTACCTTTTCAGTTTTCAATCTCGTCAAAACAAGAAGCTCCTAAACTTAAAGGGGGAACAAAGAACAGTCAAAATAAGCACACACACACACACAATACAGACATAGCATACCAACATAGTCAGATTATTGTTTCTTGCAAAACAGAACATTTTCCCTTAAACGTATTAGCAGTGACACCCAGTAGCCAAGCAAAATCGTATCTTACACTCAATAAAGTGATGAATTATTTGCCATGTTGCTCCACTTATACTAAACCTTGCGCCCAGGGGTGTGGCAATTAATGACGTGTAACAGGGGTGCGGTCTGGCGTATGGTCCAAAAATCGCTTTTCATCACCCCCCCCCCCCCCAAACACATATTTAATTCAAGTTAAGCTGGCTCTTGAGCTAAATCATTTCAATACTTATAATTTATTTTATGAATACATGACAATAAACTTGAACATAAAAAAATATAAAAAACCAACCAACGTTTTCTGACATCAAAATTCGCCTTATTCACCTGGCGGCCAGATAAAAAAAAACTTGCGTCAAGTATCACCACACACCAACACAATGTTTTTGCCTTCAGAATGTGAGCTTAGGCTACGTCTACACGAAACCGTCGGGTGAATTTTCTCTTACCGCTTTCACATCTTTAACGACACCGGTAAAGAAAAAACTCGCCTGCACACACAGAGGTATAACCGGCTAAATGTGCTGTAGTGCATATGCCAGACCAGTCGATGGCGCCGGCCGTGCAAAAGCTCACGCTTAATTCGCGTGAATCGCAGGAGCATTACAGTCCCGCCCCTCCTCCGAGAGAGCTTAGTTTCCGGAAGTAAATTTCCCATTCATTTCTCCCATTGACGTTTTGGAAAAATCTGTATCTAAAGAGTTTTAAAGCATGTCTTAGGATAATCAGCTACGGCGTAACTCATAAGCATACAACATATCATTTCGAGTGAAAAAACTAAGAGAAAGTCCAAAAAAAGTCAAAGGTACAAGACTGTGTACACATTTTCAATTCCGAGCGAAGGAACTACTCATCCCATAAACCACCGCGCCTCACTGAATAATATATAGGCAAACCTGCCGCGATTTTGCCATTAGAACTTCCAACCGACGACAGTACACGAACCTTTTCCTCCAAACAGTGATTTTTATATAGTAAATGTGCAGTTAATAGCAGTTATTTCAGGAGTAATCGTGTAAATAATAGTGTTTTGGTAATAGCCTTTTGGCAAATTTGGGATTTGCTCTGCAGGTCCATCTAGAGGTCATTGAAGCCCATTTCCAATGGGTATTTATTTTGATGTTTTATTTTGGTGTATTTTTACCATCCCTGGGCATGGTTGACATTGAGAATAAATGCTGTTTTAGGAAATATTAACCAATGTGAATGGAATAACCTATTTTTTGCATGGTTATGTTCTTTTTGCATGACAAAAATCCAAACGTGTCTTTCTTAACAAATATATCCCCTCTAGCTAGCTTCAGTAGGTGGAAAGCTACAATGACTGGTCAATGGAGACTCCTGGGTGTAACTTTCCTCCTGTTCTGTTCTGTACACATGCAAAAAACGCTCAGCTAGCAGCTGAGAAATTAACTCATGCCATGTAAGGTGTGGTTGTGTGTGTGTTTTAATTGAGCCCTGCCAGGGGACTGTAGATGTAAATTCTGAGGCTAACTCAATGCATCAAATGGTAACATATGTAAGAGATAATGTATTATATGCCGGATGCATTGCTTATTTATAGATCATGCATCACGGGGTGGTGGTAACTTGTGGATATCCGACTCTAGTTTTAATGAGTAAATTACGCCATCTGCAGGAAATTACGAGGTATGACGACATAACATTTGTGAGGTAGAACACTCACTGCAACTATTGCTTTCATTGTCATAAAATCAGCTTGTTTGTATTGAAAATTGTCCTGAGTATGGACAGCCAAATGTGACCGCTTACCTTCTGTCATATGACAGAAGGTAAGCTGTCACATTTGGCGACATATATATACGACATATAAAAACGACATAATAGGCTATAGTTATGTCAGTTCAGTTCAGGTGACGTTACATATCGTCTGATGGACTTTCCCAAGTCGGCGTCCTATTCACCTACGTGTCATATTCAATGTAATTTAGACATACGTGTTCATGTCGTATAAGTATGACTTCCATGCGACTTTGTGAAACAATAAATGACAAGAACGAACTTAACGTTACCCATTGAAAGTCGTTTGAAAAAAGGCTACCCCGATACGCATGCGCCCTAGGCTTTGTGTACATTCTTGTAGGGCAAACGATGGCGCTTGTACAGATGGTTAAAGGGCCCTGTGCACTAACATGCAGAGAGGTTTACAATTGTAGCTAGAATTTAGCGAGACTCACAGACAGTTGATTTCGGGATTGGAAAAATCCTTTTCAGTCATCATTGTATAATTTTCCAGGATCATCTCTATGATGTCACATCATAAACTCCAGGATTGAGAAGGCAGTCGAGAAATGTATTAAGAGTGCTTAAGGAGCCACGTATCGTTAGCTTGCTAGCTAGTTATCCAAGTGAATGCGAGGAGGCTAGTTTTCTATACACTGACAGATTAAATTCACTCATACAGCAGTCGGTATAATTTGTGCTTGCAAATAAGGCTCGAGCGAGAAACAGCTGTGGTGAGTAGCAAAGACTGTTTCCCTTACAAAGTCAGCAATCCTTGGTTCGCTAAGCTGAAACCGGACGCTTGATTTATTGTTAGCCTCTGTAGTAGCCTAGTTGTAGCAGGCTGACAGGCTAGACAGGCTTGTTACCCAGTGTTGATGTCTAAACTAAACATTGTCCGATCTGCCAAAATGATCTTCCAAACGCTAACATTAGGTAACGTTAGTTATAATGGTTATCAAGCAAAATTAGACCTAACCAAATTAGCCCAGCATTTCACGTCCCATGGAGATTTGTTTTTGTTGTTGGTTTTTTAAGTCTGTACTATTAATTAATGTTATGTTATTTTAGGCTCAGGATAGACTGTAACTACAGCCAATTAACTTACATAACCAAAGTAAAGTGACACGTTGTTAATGTTGTTATAACTGGTAGGTGTAAAGACGAGCTGTGGCAACATTTGCTAGCTTGCTGGCAGTGCAATTCAACGAGTTGCCTAGTTTCAGTTATATTGTTAGCTTGCATTGTTGTGTTATTTAGCCAACTAACTGGTTACCGAACAATATGGCATCGACGTTAGCTGCCTATCAGTGGCTATGTACTTAGTTGGCAAGCTGTTTAGTAACTGGTATGCTATAGCTAGTTGTGCACAAGCTTAGCCTGCTAGCCAACGTTACCACTGTAGGTGTTAGTTTACCACGTATTATAACATTACCTCGCTATTTGTTTAAACACAAACCAATATACTGGATTAAAGATTAACTTTTTAACATTCACGTAACTTCTCCAAACCAAAAGCGTTTGATTATGAAGCTTATTTATAAGCTAACCATTGTTAACTGTTACAGCTTGGTAAGGAACTCTTTCGCTTTGTAGCTCGCTAGCATTTGATGGTACTTGTCCACGTCAACACAGAAATAATGGCGTGATGGCCAATATTATGACTTTCGAGAGAGATGCATATAATGCCAGTCATCTATTTAGAAAGAAAACTACTAAGCATGTCTACACCAGGAAACGCTTCGCAAAGTCACGGTCAGAAATTTAAGTTACATTGGATAGATAGCTATAGTAAACGTCTGCAGCCTCAGCAATTAACAGTGCCCTCCAGTAGTCCTATCATATTAAATGTCACTAATAGTGAAATGTTATGACCATTTCTCTTGTTATTTAACTTTGATTAGCAACGCCTTCTTTGGTTGCATGCAATTGCAATTCATTGACAATAATTGTCATCTATTAAACTACCATCTGGTTACCACTCATTTGAAACATTTCCACAAGACAGTTAACAAAGTTTGGCAATTCATAACAAAATGTAATGCTTACTTTTAATGTCCACTAGTATGCTGTCTGCCTTGCAGTATAATTTCCCTTGTATTATCTTGCAGTTCTCTGCATGATGTAGGCTATCAATAATACTTTTATGAAGGATTTCATCCAAACTCAACTCAAACTACTTGGATGAACTGAGAGGGTTGGGACCCTGGTGCAGGCTGTGGTTCCATGAGTGGAAGATGACCACCACTACCTACCACTAAGCTCCTGCTAAATTTTAAAAGCATTAGGTTGTGATCAGAGGCCATCATTTCCCTTCCATTTATTTTTCAGGATTTTCATTCTTGGCTTTATTTGAACAAAGTTTATGTTTGCTAGTGCAGTATACAGAGTGGAATACGTGCATTCACCCTTCCTGAAAATGCCTTGCACTGAAGATAGAATATGAAAAATGTGAAATAAGAAGCCTTTCTTTCTTTTACATTAGAGGCGTGAATTGTCTTGTCAAAATGAACAATTGAGAGATGGGCCTATGCATATCATAAATTAGACTTTTATGTGGCCTTCTGTGGTGGTAAACTTTTTTGTCCATTTGACATCTTGCTGTGGTGGTAACCATAATCAATCAATCAATCAATCAATCAATTAATTATTGTTTAAAGTGCAGTAACACCATGCAACATGGTCTCAATGTATGTGAGTACAGAAAAGTTGGTTAGCATAACCTACTTACCTTACCAGAGAGAGACATTTTGTCAATTGATTTCTCTAATGAATTGATGTCTAATTTGACATTGCTGTAAAACAAATGGCTACAGGTGCTTATTTGCATGGGCTATGTTATCTAGTGATGGTCGGTTTCACAAAGAATAGACAAGCAGATGTTTGCGCTGGTTTCTCTCTTACGCTCTTTCAATTCTCACTTTCTTGTCTTATAGTTTTTAAACACCTCCAGGTGTCTCCCCTTGTCCTCAGTGTTCTCATTTCTCTTATAAATTCCTTCATCAAGAATATCAATAAAATTCCATTTTACACATTTGGTTGGAATGTTCCATATTCTTGTGCACTCATATTTTTCCCAGCATATTGAAAATGTTGAGCTAGGGGAAGTTTGATTGAGAGAAGTTTCATCCACTCATGACTGGTGGAATGCCCCCCTTTATTCACTGTAAGAAGACGAAGGAAGTACTGGCCTGTCAGGAGATTAGGTCACACTCACCCCTTGGTGCATCTCTTCAACCTTGAAGTTAGACTTAAATGTCCAGAAATGTTCTGGGACATTCTACCAGAAACATAGCCTACATTTCCTTTTCTGGGATTGTTTCAATGAATGAAACTTGTATAATCTAGGAGTTGTTCTGCAAAAGGATATGTAATTCATTAGGCTCTCAGATGTTTTTTTCTTTATTAAAAAACACAATTGTAAAAAATCCAGCCATATCTGAGCTATGTATTTCACAGGATTGTTGTGATAAAGACTGATTAAAAAAAAAAAGTTGTTTGCATCAATATATTAAATTACCTTTATCCTCTGCATGCTACATTCACATATCAATCTTTATTATTAACTCTTCGGAGAGGCTCTGAATGCTGTTAAGGTAGGCAGGCATGACTTTGTTTACTCATGGCGACGGTTAGGTGGAATAAACGTAAATGGAGCCGGATCTCTGTTGGTAGAAAAGGGCAAAGTTTGCCCTCGGTATTGGTGGTGCGACTCTCTTAACCCTTCCTGACCTGATGTATTGAGCGCACAAGATCAGGTTGTTGAAGAGATAGTGACCTAGAGCCCCTAGAGCTCTCGTTTGCCAAGAGGCCGTGGAGCCCCAGACGTGTGACTGCCACTTCCTGAGTCTCTCACGGCTCTCCTCAGGGCCCTTTCTGCCTGATGCAGGCCTTCGCCTGCCACGTGACCGGAATCATGCATACGGCATCCCTTATTTAGAAATGAACCGATTCTGCTCGATGTAGCAGTTAATCTAGCAGTGATGGTATCGTTAGCTGTAGGAAGTCTTGCCCAACAGTCTGCGGTCAAAGGAAGCATGGTAGTCCGACCTCTTCATACTTTCAATACACGCTTGATTTTGTAATGAATTTGATGATAACTCTCATTAGCATCTATTGCATGTACTCATATTAATTGCTTGTGAGACAGCAAACTAAGATCCATTAGGTAGAAACTATTAAAGACAGAAGGATGTCAAACATGTGTTTCCCTACATCAGGAAGTTGAAACTATGAACAAAATTGTGTACTGAATAGATTAATTAATAATTTATATATCGCTTGCTCAATCAATCAGTCAATCAATCAATCAATCATTGACTCAGTCTTTATTTCTATGGCGCCGTTTTGCGTCAGTGTGATATGCGCTCACTTTCTAAGACCCATGCTACAGCATTCTGAATGGTCTAGCTAAAAAAAAAAAGCGTACTATTTTCTCTGTATCTGTTGATAAAGAAATGGCTGTGCTTTGGCAATGTTTCTGAGCCAGAAAGGACAATGCAATTCTGTAACTGGCTAATAAGGGTGGTCTGGATTAAATGCAGTCAAATGCAGTCATCTTTCAGTCAAACAGTCTGTACAAAGTGTGCAGGTGGTGGGTTTCAGTTGCATCACTTCTTTCCTGAGTGTTACCATATCAACAATTGCAAAGTCAGACATGGTAAATTCAGGTGGAGGAGAAGTGTCTAGAGACAGGCACTCACAAATATGTAGTATGACGGGGTTACGACCCAACCTGATTTTGGTTATTGTGTCTGTTTTGGTATTCCTGTTAAATAAGCTTCAGTTGAAAAAGCCAGTATGTGTTGCACTGCCATAAGCTCTCAGTCCAAGGACAGTTGTCATGACCGCATAGGCTACTTTTTGTGGCCTCCATCTTTTAAAGTTGTTGACAAACTTTTGGAAGACTTTGTGAAGATGCGTTGATGTCCATGTATGGTCAAGCAGAGATTTAATTATTTGTGAGTTGTTCCAGTTAATTAGCCTGATTTAGGGGTGGTAATGTCACTTTAAACCTGGATGAGTGCAAGCCTTCTTATGTCATATCCTTTTCATAGGCAGGCCTAAAGCTCCTAAGGCTGTAAGATGCAAAACAATCACAAACTTTCCAGTGGATGGATAAAGTGTGCAACATTTGGCTCGACCACTGTGACTTTCAACATCACTAGGTTTTGCTGTCGCCTCTCAATAACCATCAGGTTTTGTAAAGGCTGTCATTTGTTTGGAGATACACTTGACAGAACATTGTCTCTTCAGTTCTCATATTCGGCTGTTTCCGGAAATTTGATTCCTGCCTCACCCATGTCTATGTCATGTTAAGTCTGTTTTGCTAGGGAACATAGTAAAGCAAGCAACAATAGGTTTCTTGGTCAAACCTGTTGTGTCAGTTCACATAACGCTGTGGCAGGAGATGTAGCCTAGTCTTAGTGGGCTTGTGTCCATTGACCAGCACCTTGTAACCTGGCAGTGTTTGAGCTTAAGGAGGGGGTGTGGCTAGCAGTTAAGCCAGATCACCCTCGGGTTTAGCGATGCACTAGATTCTAATTAGGTTCAAGGACACATGTGCCACCTCTCTGTCTCTTTCCCTCTATCTTTCTCTCTCCTTCACACTCTCTCTAGCTACCTCTCTATACCGCTCTATACCTCTGTGGTTTCTGCACGGTGTTGGGGGCTGCCAATGCTGTCTGGAATATCCCAGGACTATGCTGAAAGGCCAGTGCTATAATTCACGGTATGAGTCGCTATGTCATCATGCTCGAGGTTACTTTACCTTTGATTGACAAAGTGGAAAATTGCATCAGGGAAAGTGTATCAGGACTAGTTTTGCCATGACGTGCTGGCTCACAGGAGGACTTTCAGGTTTGGGTTTGTCTTTTGATTTGTATGCTATTCCTTTCCGCATGAACTGACCTTCCGCCAATAAATGCTGGGAACTGTTTGTCCTCTAGACCATAAAAAGTTGATGACGAGGTTGCATGTTATCGTCCAGTCAGAATGTTTCTCCTTAGATAACCTTACTGCTGTAAAAAGGGCTTTATGTAACTGTTTCACTATGTCATGAGGCCAAAAACCCAGATGTGATTACAAAGAAAAAACACATACACACATGATAGACACATTATAAAACAAAACGTCAATGTCCTTGTCTTTCTTTGTTAGGTTGAATCGATAAATAAGTCTAACTGAAGTAGGCATCCGACAAAACAAACTTCAGAAAGACTGCAACTTGAACTAAATGCAACTGTATGAGGCTTTTCAAATGACTTCAACGCTTCTGTAGTGTGAATACGATAGTCCAGCTGTCTTCATGACCAGCTATCATGACTGTTGATGTGACTATGTAGCCCATGTCTATTTGTAGTGGAAGTTGTGTACAGTTTGTAGGGTGGCTGGTTTCTCTTGACGGTACCCTCCTTTCACAAAAAGTTTGAGCCTTAAGGACAAACAAATGAAGATAAATGGTGGAGCTGAGGTGTGCTCAGAATTTTCCATCAGTGTTTCCTGCAAACCAAAACCAATGGGGACACTTGTGCCTCACATGCTCTCACAAATTGGCACACAAAAATAATATCTAGTCGCCCAGAGGTTCCACTTAGGTGCCTCTCTAATATTTCTATAATGACACTGAATATAGTAATATTATATATATATGAAATATATATATATATATAAATATATATATATATATGAGTGTGAGACCGTGGTCTTGTTTGTGGAGAGTAAGACATGGATGTCATAGCACTGATCTGATTGAGACTGATGGATCTGTCTGTGTGTGTGTGTGTGTGTGTGTGTGTGTGTGTGTGTGTGTGTGTGTGTGTGTGTGTGTGTGTGTGTGTGTGTGTGTGTGTGTGTGTGTGTGTGTGTGTGTGTGTGTGTGTGTGTGTGTGTGTGTGTGTGTGTGTGTGTGTGTGTGTGTGTCTGTTTGCGTGCAGGAGCTGGGAGTGCCTGGTCCGTGGTGTGAATGAGGGAGCCATGGCAGACCACACCCCCCCACTGGAGTCTGGCCAGCTGCTTAGCCCCGAGCTCCCACTCCTCCAGTCGCCCCCGCCCCCGGCCATGGTCAACGGAGAGGGACCGCAGCAGGTAAATCATATGTCACTTCCTCTTCCTCGATGTGGGAATCTTTTTCTTTTGAATGTACTCGTTTTTGGCTGTTGAATAGATTTCCGTGCTGGAAGCTAGCCCTGTGTAGGCCTCTGTTGTTACTCCTCTGTTATGTCTGCCTTGTGTGGCTGTTTGTAAACAAAGTCTTTTGCCAGAATGAAGTGTGTGTGTGTGTGTGTGTGTG
>NW_027468598.1:16027595-16035095 GCF_046254945.1 Alosa pseudoharengus | reverse complement strand
CGGCTGACCACCCATCGGCTTAGTGGTGGATACTCTGGAATCTTTTCCGCTCTGCGTCGCGGACACAAAAGAGGCTGTTCTTCGATATGTGCCTTTCGCCATTCCATCGTTTCTCTCTCTTCCTAGTGGCCTTCGGTGGTCACCTGGAGTCCCCATCAATGACCCGCAATACGTGCCTCACCTTATGTTGCCTAACCACAGCCCAATAGTCATCCTCTTTGTCCAATATACCCTGAATCAAATTGTGTAATACGTGATGCGTATTAAGTGAGGCATGTAATGTTGCCTAACCTCTCAGCCCAATAGTCCTCCTCTTAGTCTAATATACTCTGATTCATATCACCCACCACCTCACCTCTGCCCAACGCCCTCCCACCCCCTCCGAACCACAGTCTGAGCCACTCTCGGAGCTAACTCTGAGTGGAAGCTGAAATTGGGTTTGGGTGCATCGAAATTATGTTTGGTTGTGAAAGCCTGTTGCTGGCGTAGGCGCATTTGCATGATCAGCTTTGTGCGGAGTGCTCAACCCACGGCGGTGTTGTAAGTGAAAGCACCGTCGTCGTCGTCATCATCGCCGCCGTCGTCAGGAGGGGGGCGGGTGGGAACCACCTCGGTCGTTTTCCGCTCACTCACAAGGCCGAGGCGTTTTTGCGACGACGCCGGGAGAGTGTGGGTGGGCTCGCACTGGTGGAGAGCTGGAAGAGGCAGAGAAGGAGCGACAGAGAAAAGGGCGAGAGACATGAAGAGAGAGCAAGAGAGCGAGTTAGAAGAGGAGCGAGGGAGAGAGTGAGGGAGTAGAGGAGCGAGAGCGAGGGAGACCGCGAGGGAGAGGGCGACGGAGAGAGCGAGGGAGACCGCGAGGGAGACCGCGAGGGAGAGGGCGACGGAGAGAGCGAGGGAGAAGGAGCGGGATAGATCAAGGGAGAAGGAGAGGGGAGAGGTGTGAGGGAGAGCGGGAGCATGCTGTGCCAGGGGAGTCGTGCTAACTGAATCAGGCTTTATTGGCCCTGCATCACTCGCCTACCCACCCATACCTCAGCAGTGGCACCACCACAAACACACTGTGTTTGTCTCTGTATCTGTGTTTTGGCGTGTGTGTGTGTGTGTGTGTGTGTGTGTGTGTGTGTGTGTGTGTGTTTGGGGGGGTGGATCCCGTCATCCCCAGAGCAGTCAGATGGATTTCATCTGCGCTTTGCTCTGTAAGTCAATAACGCCACACTGACGCAGCCAGACTCTCCATCACCCAGAGCGAGTGGAGCATGGAGCAGAGCTCCCCTCCAGCCACCCCCACAACTCACCCCAGGCAGTGCGCACCCGCCAGGCCTGTCTGTCTTTGTCTCTGTCTCACTCTGTGTGTGTGTGTGTGTGTGTGTGTCACCATTTCAATTAGTTCACTGCGGCAGGTTGTGCTTCTGAACCACTTGTGCTTCCTCCATGCTGAAGCTGCCTGAGGCTGACTTGATAGAGAAAGCATAGCACAAGACAAAGCATATGATGTTAGTCTCGAGGTTTCTTCCGTGTTTTGCTCTGTTCCTCTTTAGATTACTCATGAAAGTGAAGAACAGGTGGAAGCTGCTGTTTTATCCAGATGACAGATGACGTGTGTGTTTGTGTGTGTGTCTGTCTGTGTGTGTGTGGTGGTTTAGTGAGACACACACACACAGACCGTGCCACCTCCAGCATAATACATTCAGGAAAGTGTGTTTTTGGAGAATTACACCTCATGGTTTGTTGTGATGGATAAGACCAACAGAAGGGCAGTGTCTGTGTGTTTGTCACTATTTGTGTGTTAGTGTTTTCTAAGCTGGGCAGGCAGGTTAACCAGGAGAGGGCCAAAGTAGAAGGCCTAATTTTGTCCACATTACCTGTGGTATAGGTCACTAATCTGTGTGCTCACAGCTATTTTTTTCCATGTTTCTTTTTTCTTTTCTTTATTTTGCTTTCCTTCATCAGCCCCCCCCCCCCTCCACACACACACACACACACACACCTCCGACATCAGCGGGTCTTCTGTTTCCTGTCGCCCCAGCTGCTTCGGGCCGCGGCGAAGCTCGGTAAACAATTAAAGAGGAACAAATAGTGCGAAACCCGAGCCCTGACTCACCGGAGGAGCACGGTGACCAGAGACGTCAGCGCTAACAGCCATGAACCGCCTCAGACGGCCAGCCTGCCCGCCAGACAGCCAGCCAACGGACTCGGCCGGTCTCCAGGGCAATAAAGCCCCGGCACTAACTACACAGCCAATGTTTGCTCATCCCCACCCCCCAACCACCACCACTCCAGCCCCTTGTTCCATTCTTTTCCATTCCATATTGCTGTTCTGTATCCCCCCCCCCTTTCTCCTCCTAGTTAGTTTCCTCCTCTCCTCTCCTCTCTCCCTCTCCTCTCCTCTCTTCTCTCCTCACTTCTCATCCCTCTCGCTGGCCCCTTTGGGTCCCTGCCCAGAATCTGGCTCGCGTTTGTTTTATTTCGACAAGCGTAGCCGTGGTGATGATTATGACGATGGCAGATGACGGTGATGCCATGTCAAATATTGAATTTCCACTTTACCTTTTCACCTCCCCGTCCAAAAACCTTCCAAAAACCACCATCTCAACCACCGACACCACACCTGCACCCTCTCCTCTTGGCAGGGCCTCAGATGGCTCCCTGGGGCCTCCCCCTTCTCCCTGGTGACGCCAGTGGCGCACCGCTGGCATCTTGTTATCTGAACAGGTGACGGTGGCTAGCTTGAACTTCTCACCCGCTTCGCTCTTCCTCTTTTGTGACAGTGGGGGGAGGCGTGTAGGCTCAGAGATAGCCGGAGCGAAGATAGCTAAAGCAAGCTACGTGCGTATACACACACGCACACAACACACAACACACACACACACACACACACACACACACACACACCTGCTCTCTGTCTTGCCCTCCTCGGCTTTGCATCAGCTAGAAGAGCAGGGGTTGTCCACTCACTCGCCTGCTATGTACCAGCTGGGGGTCTGCCTGGGGTGGTGTGTGTGTGTGTGTGTGTGTGTGTGTGTTGGGGGGGGGTGTAGCCTCTGCAGGAGACCAGAGTGCAGCAGTCCTCCTCTGTTCTGACCAGGGGGAGCACCGTGGGAAAGAGGTGACGCAGGCCTGAGGTCTGATGCCCCGCGTGTCCAGCCCAGATGGTGTCCAGAGGTGGGCACTGACAGCAGAAATACACTGGCGCATACAACTTTGAAAGAAACCAGAGAGAGAGAGAGAGAGAGAGAGAGAGAGTGTGTGTGTGAGTGAGAGAGAGTTATAGGAAAAAAGCTTTCATGATCAGAGATGCGAAGCAGGGGGTTGAAAGCAGGTGCGCGTGTGTGTGTACATAAATGGATGGATTGGCGTGTGTGAGTTAGTGAGTTTTGGGTAAACAGTTTGTGGGTGTCGCAGCATGAGTTTATACATCAGCCCTTTTAGTTTGAAAATCAAAAGCAGCTTTACGTACAAGGAAAAAAAAGTTTGTGTTTCCTGCGTTGCGTGCGTAGGAATATGCGCAATCGCTACAGGCTGAAAGCTCTATTTATGCCAACCTGCCTGGTCGTATCGAGCATCCCCTGTGCGTGTGCTTTGAAATGAGAGCGCGGTAGGCGTGTGGGTGGTCCTTCAGTGTTTCCCATACATTGACTAATCTGTGGCGGGGCGCCACGAAATAAAAATTGGCCGCCACAGATTAATATTCTATGTTTATTGTTTAATTTAATTTAATTTAGTTTAATTTAAATATAAGGTAAAATCCTTGCATTGCCATTGACCTGCGCTTTTTAAGCACGCAGCCTTTCCTTGCCCCGCCAAGCTCTCTCTCATAGCCCGCTGCCACTACTCTGCATGTGCATTTAACAAAATATTCACGATTGTTGAAGGATTGTTGTTGCAACATAGAAGCATTGCATAGAAGACCGAAGAAATCCGCTTAGCATCGTGACCATGCTGCGCAAATTTGTTCAAAACTGCTGCATTGAAGTGAACTCTGCTAAGGTCTTATCACAACATAGTAGGCTACATTGAAAAGACTAAACTAAGTTAAGTTATGAAATCAAGCAGTATCTCAAAGCTAACGTTAGAATACTGTTGGATGTCGAATTTAGCATGCTTAGCCTACTTACAGCTGCTTGTCAATTTCGTTGAAGGGCTCATTTTATTGACTCTGACACTGAATGTTTGCAAAATCCCGATGTAAATGGAAAAGTGTTTTCCAAAATTCAAAAGTGCTTGTCCCAAGGAGAAATACGTGAACCTTTATTTCAACTATGTAGAAAACATTATGAATTGCATCCACACATCAACAGCCTTTCAACTGTGTTACAATTGCAAGGGTTCCCTCAAACGTCTTAAAGTCACAGGCACTCAATTAGACCTATACACTACCAAGACGATCTTAATACCACCAACCAACCCCCCCCCCCCCCCCTTTTGTCCAAGTCAGCTACCGCCACAAATTAAATCCAATTCTGTGGGAAACACTGGTCTTTGTCCCTGACCGTGCTCGGAAAGTAAAAACCTCCTCAGACGGACAGAGAAGCAGCGAAATCATGGAAAATTTATCTGTTACCTACAATTTTTCTCTGCTGTCTTGAGTGAAGATCCTCCTCCCACACACACACATACATACATACACACACACACACACACCCCTGTAGTTGGGATGTGTGCATGATGTATCACATGCAAGACGACAGGCAAAGGTGGTCCCCATACCCCCCAACGCCCCCCACCCCCATTGAACTCCCACGACCTCATCGTACGTCCCATCGATCAGTGTATTAATAGAAGGCGTATGACATGTCACTGTGAATGGAAGAACGGGAGAGATAAAGAGAGGGGATGAGGTGTGTGTGAGAGAGTACATTATCTGGGGTCATTTGCCCCCCCCCCCCCCTATCACACTGCCACTCTCGTGACTTTTCCAAGTGAAGAGAGCTGAAAAGTGTGTCAAATCCCCTCACTGCCTTTTCTGATGATCTGAAAGGAAATCTGTATGGATTCTCTACGCTCCGAGGGTTACAGTAGGGATTACAGACATGCTCTGCCTCCGTAAACACACACACACACACACACTCTCAACCATACAGCAGGATCTCAGTCACGATCAAAGACAGAGAATGGAGAGAGAAGGATGCAGAAGATGAGATTTCAGCAGTGTGTGTGTGTGTGTGTGTGTGTGTGTGAGCGCGAGAGAGAGAGGGTGATCAAAAAAAAGCAAAGCAGTCTCTCCTCGGACATCTCGTCCGCTCTCTTACGCTTTCACTCTCTCCCTCTCTCCCCCTCTCCCTTTTTCCATTTCCCTCTTTTCCTCTCTCTCTGTCTGTTTCTCTTTCCCTCTCCCTCCCTCCTCTCGTAGTTAGAGCTTGTGTGTTGCTGTGCCGATGTAAGCGGTTCCTCCTCACTGGCAGCGCGTTGCGGACATCGCCGGGGCTTTTTGTTGAAGGGGTTGCCGTGGAGACTGGCGGTGGTGGCAAGGCAGAGCGAGCCAGAGAGAGAGGGGGGGGGTAGTTTGTCTGCCGCAGAGGAGAAGAGACCGAGATAAGGAGAGGAGAGAGTGCAAACATGGGCTTGGTTCCCTACCTCCATTGACTCCACTTCTCCCTTTCTGAGCCAGTGCTCATCCTATCGCTCTCTTTCTCTCGCTCTCTCTCTCTTTCTTTCTTTCTTTCTTTCTTTCTTCCTCTCTCTCGCTCTCTCTCTCTCTCTCTCTTGCTCTTTCTTTCTCCCCACCCTCTTTCTCTTTCTTTCTCTCCATCATTTACTCCATCCTTTACTTTACTCTCCCTCCCTCTTTCTTTCTTTCTTTCTTTCTTTCTTCCTTCCTCTCTATCACTCTCTCCTTCTGTCTCTCTCTCCCTCCTTCCGTCTCTCTCTCTCTCTCTCCCGCTCTCTCCTTCTGTCTCTCTCTCTCCCTCTCTCTATCGCTCTCTCCTTCTGTCTCTCTCTGTCTCCCTCCCCCCTCTTTCCGTCCGTCCTTCCTCCCTCTCTCTCTTTCTTTGCCAGCCCATGGTGTTGTGGTGCACGGGAGCAGGCTAGGGTTTGAGAGGGCAGACGTCGAGTGGGTGGGTTTTGGGTGAGGTGGTGGTTGTTGTTGTTGATTAGCCCTATAGAGTAGGTAATATTCAGTGTGCTGACCCCTACACCACCCTGACCCCCCCCCCCCCCTCTTTTGTGAAGCCCCCATGAGCACCAGTGTAGCAGGGGGAGAGGGCCACTCGGACCCCCAACACCACCACTATCACCGCTGCCTCTACTTCCATAACCTCTGTACACGGGGTTCGCCCGACCCGACTAGCCCCATCCCAGACAGTCGCCGCTGGCACAAGTGGACGCCAAGCCATGCGCACTACAGTAAGTAACGGCTCCACCGGGGGGCTTCGGCGAGCAGCACGACCCAGACGAGAGAGAGGGGCACATGAGAGCGAGAGAGCGAGAGAGAGAGAGAGAGAGAAAGAGAGAGAGAAAGAGAGAGAGAGAGAGAGAGAGCCAGAGACACAGCTGCTGTTTGTGGAAAGAGGAAAGCGAGCGTTAAGATGCATGAATGCATGCATGTATGTGCGGAGCTTAGCTGTGTGTGTGTGTATGTGGTCTGGTGTTAAGGGATTGAGGAAGCGGAGAGAACAATAGAGGGTGAGCTGCTCACTGAACAAAGAGAGGTGCGTGTGTGTGTGTGTGTGTGTGTGTGTGTGTGTGTGTGTGTGTGTGTGTGTGTGTGTGTGTCTGTGTGTGTGTGAGAGCACTACCAAACACACACAGGACATGCGCGTGTGCATGCGCGTGCACACTCACTCACACACACACACACACACACACACACACACACACTGAAGACGTGTAGCTGTCAGCAGTGCCTTGACTCTAATTTAATCAGACCACCCTCCAGTACGAGTCCTCCACCCCCACCCCCTCACCCCCCACCCCCGCACGCTCCCACAATCCCCACCCCCCACCCCGCACGCTCTTGCACATCTCCTGCCATCTCCACCGTGGCTGCCTGTGTGGGCGTCTGAACACGAGGAAGCGTGTGTGTATGTTTGTGTGTGAGTGTGTGTGTGAGTGAGGGAGAGTGAGGGAGAGTGAGGGAGGGAGAGAGAGAGAGAGAGAGAGAGAGAGAGAGAGAGAGAGAGAGAGAGAGAGAGAGAGAGAGAGAGAGAGAGAGAGAGAGAGAGAGAGAGAGAGAGAGAGAGAGAGAGAGAGAGAGAGAGAGAGAGAGAGAGAGAGAGAGAGAGAGAGAGAGAGAGAGAGAGAGAGAGAGAGAGAGAGAGAGAGAGAGAGAGAGAGAGAGAGAGAGAGAGAGAGAGAGAGAGAGAGAGAGAGAGAGAGAGAGAGAGAGAGAGAGAGAGAGAGAGAGAGAGAGAGAGAGAGAGAGAGAGAGAGACTGCGCGCGCTCCCGTCTGGCTGGTGTGCTCTGGTAGCGGAGAGGGGAGTGTATGAATGGGAGTAGCAGCAGCGTCACACAGACACACAGAAGGGAAGTAGCGAGCGATGGCCGCGATCGCAGAA
>NW_027468598.1:16000572-16027395 GCF_046254945.1 Alosa pseudoharengus | reverse complement strand
GTTCCCACGACGGTTTCTTCCACCGCAAAGCAGAGGTAACTGCGCATACACACACACACACACAGAGGGAAAGGCACGTGGGGTTTAAATGCTATCGGAACAGCTGTTGTCTATGTCGGATTGTTGTAAGGGGGTTGAAGAACAGCTGCTGTGTTGACGGTGACCGTGTTGGTGTTCTACCTGATGGTGTTAGCATTGATTACGTTGTATCTTCTGCAAGGCTGGCTTGGGTGTGTTTTTGTGAGAGAGAGAGAGAGAGGGGTGTTTGTGTATGAAGGATAAGATGGGTGTCTGTGGGGCATTTATTAGTCCGGAGATGGCAGGCAGGTGTGGTGATCTAGTGCCTTGCTGGCCCCTGGCGTACTGTTGAGCTCTCCCTCAGTCATGCTCAATTACTCTTCTACTGTAGCTCAGAGTTGGGCACCAGTCAGAGTTTGGGAGTGCTTCTTTGTGGATATATAGGGCTCTGTCTTGGGTCAGTTTTTATAGCTGTGTCGAGTTAGTCTCTCCTGTTTCACTGGTCATTATCGTCTCATATTGCTTAGCGATAATTGCTGATAAGCTCAGAGCAAATGCAGTTCTTAGAAATGTAAACGTGAAGGTTGTTTCATTCGTTTTGAAATGTGGGTATTTTGAAGGGCTTATTTCCCATGAGATGCTAATTTAGTACTGAAAGCCTCATTTTCATCCAGGAAACCCACCAAAGCCACAGAATGCATTGCAGGTGATGGAAGAGGTTTATTGGATGTTGGGCCAGCTGTTTCGTGAAAAATTTCAGAGACACAAGCAAAGGGTGTGTGTGTGTGTGTGTGTGTGTGTGAGGTGGGGGGGGTATGGGGGGAGCATGTGGTTGACATTTTGTTTCTGCCACTGCTGCTGTTGTTTTCGCCGGGGTTCTGGGCTTGTAAATGGATTTGGCTTGACTTCTGTCCAGAAGCCAAATATACCCCCCCATAGATGCTCCTGTGTCTCCCTCTCTTCTCCCTCTCTCCATCCCTCTCCCCCTCTCTCCCTCTCTCCATCCCTCCATCCCTCTCCCCCTCTTTCCTCCCCTCACCTCCGACTCTTAATTCATCTGGATCATAGCAGTTAAGCTTGATTTGAGGCCGTAATCTGTCGCGTTCTGGGTTGGTTCAGTGTGTGTGTGTGTGTTGGGGGGCGGGGGGATCTGGGCTTTGTTGTGGTTGTGTGTGGTACTGATAGAGAGTGCGCTGTCTGCTGTGACGCCTGTGCTGCTTCAGAGGGCAGCTGTGGACACACACAGATGGATGTACCGGTACACACAACCTGTGGCTTTTTGATGAGCACCCACCACCCCCCCCCCCCCCTCCCTCACACACACACACACACACACAGATGGATGACCACCACCCCACCCAGCCTCCACCCTCTCTCAACCAGAATAACGAGGACTGACGTCAAGAGACAGAGGCATCTCTCTTCCTTTCTCTGTCTCTCTCTCTTTCTCTATCTCTATCTCGATCTTTATCTCTCTGTTTCTCTCACTCTCTCTCTCTCTTTCTCTCCACCTCCTGAGGTTTCTCGAATGCGCTTGTGAAGACAATGTCCCTTTTTGGCCACAGGGATGATGATCCTCTTACTCACTGGAGTGCTGGCTCAAGGGCCTATCTGAGGCTCCTTCGAAGCCTACTCACCCCACCACACACACACACACACACACACACACACACACATGCATTTAGAGAACCACTTATCATTCTTTTTAAAGAACATGGCGTTTAAGATTGATGTTGTAGTTGAATCTAGTTCTTTAGTTACTTTTTGCAGTGCAAGAATATTTACTCATAACTGCTCAGTAATGCCCCCTTTTGGTTAGATTGGAAACTGGCCTTGACAACACATCTACAAGAATAAACAATTTCTACGTCACAGTCCTGCTACACACAAAAACAAAACAAACATGCCATAACCACTATCCCCGACTCAATCCAGTAATGACCCAGAAAAACAAGTCCAAAAAAAGTTTTTCTTTTTTTCCTCTCTCTTATTTATTTATTCATTAATTTATTTATTTATTTATTTATTTATTTTTTCACAGCAACACATTCGTTTTTTTTTCCGACCTGAGTGGTGTTGGCCCGGGCTCGTAGTTTTATCTATTTTCTGCATTGCCGCCATGTATTTTTAACAGCAGGAAGTGAGTAGCGGCAGCCATGTGCGCAAGGCCTCAGGCTGCATGAGGGCCTGGAAATGTGTTTGTGTGTGGGGCTGGAGTAAACAACGCCTGGGCTGCTGAGGCCGTGGAGCAGCCAGAGATTGGGTACCGCAGAGAATATTGGTATGCGCCACACGTGTGTGTGTGCATGTGTGTCAGTATTGTGAAAAAGTGTTTTTTTTTCTTAATAGGAAATTTTAGCTATTTATTTATCTATCTGTCTATCTATATATCTGTCTATCTGTGTGTTGTTGGGGCGCAAGACTGTATATTTTTACAGTCTATGGTTTTTACTTTATATGGATGCTTTATTTTTGTGTTTATTTTTCCTTCTTTCTAGCTGCCTCTCTCCAGTGATTTGCCTGTCTGATAACAAATCATCATGCCATTTGTTCTCTTGCAGGTAATCTTGGTGCAGGTAAACCCAGGTGAAGCCTTCACAATCCAGAGAGAGGATGGTCAGATCCAGTGTATCACAGGTAAGACCTCCTTACCCATAAGGTTTTGGGGCTTTTGTGTAGGTGTGTGTGTGGAGTGCATGGAGTGTGTGTGTGTGTGTGTGTGTGTGTGTGTGTTTGGTGAGGAAGGACTTATGCTCTCTCTCTCTGATGTTGTAGTCTTTCTCACTGGGAGTTCTCTTAGATCTATAATCATATTGATTTTGTGATGGAGGAGATGCATTATGATCATAAGAACCATGATGAAAGGAACTTGCATGGGTGATTATGTATCATGCTGCCATAATTAGTTCTACACTATCAAAGATTATCAAAGGTTTTTTTAAGGGGTTGGGTGGGGGGGGTTGACTGGTATTTAGCAGTCTGACTGCTGACTGGTATTTAACAGACTGACTGGTATTCAGCAAATGCTTATGTCCAAAGTAATAGTCACAAAGTAGTGACATTCCTGCTGCCCCACCAGGCCCGCAGGGGGTACACGGGGTGGTTCTTTTGATGGTGTGAGCAAAGATCCTTAATTACTAGCTCCGCTTTAACCCTCTCTGGTGTGGGTATTAAGTGGTAGATCTCTTAATGGTCAACCACTAACGGTCTTTTTGACCAGCTACTTGAAACATCAAGATTTCAACACCTTTTTTTCAACACCTCCCAACTGTTGCGTACATGGGCTCCCCACATTTGTAATTTAATTTAACAGCTTGCCGTTGATTATCTTAAATCTCCACTTACGCCATTCTAGACCTTTTCACCTCAAAGGCAAACATGCCTTACGGTTGCCTTACTGCTCAACCTATGCCAAAATGCCCTGACTCTGTTGGCATTTCTGGCAAGTTACTTTGCAGAGGTGTGGGAGGGCACAGTAAGGTAGCCTACCCATCAACCCATAAAGCCGAGCGGCTGCTAATTGCCGCCTTCGCCTGTGGCGCAGTCATAACAGCTCAGCACTGTTGTGTCGTGTGCAATCTGTTTGGACATGCTCAATAGGAATGTGTTACAAGCACACACCCTCCCCTCCTCTCCTTTCTTCCACTGGAATACAATTGTGGCACTTTTGTGAGAAATTCACTGAAGATGCTGCTTTGTGACAGGGCTGTCGGAAGAGAGGCATGCCGTGAGTCCATCAGGAGAGCGTGAGATGCGGTAGCATGAAAATCAGCTTATTGTGCGGAGCCCAGAAGAGGCACTGCTTGAAGGGTTTGGCTACCATGCCTAAATAAAGCTGGTCATTTCTAAATAAGATTTGCATACATTTATGAGATGCTGCTGTTGTTGCGGCAACAAGACCAGCAGGGATTTGTTAAGTGTCCCCTGGCTGTTCAGAACTGCTAACACGTCATGCCCTTAACCTAATGAAAACCTGAAAATCATAAGTATTGCATATTAACATTTCGTCATTTGAAGGACAATTTTTCTCTCTTGCCATTATTTTTCCACAAATAGCCTAGTTTGCCTTTAAAGTAACAGTTAGCCAATTTATACATAGGCCTATGTTGTTTTTATGAACAACTACCATACATTTGATTTGTGGTTTCATTGACTTGTCAACTAGTTGATAATTACTACTGATTGCAAAAGTCACTAGTCAGTGCATTAGGCAGCAGTCAACTTGCCATGGACAAAATGGCTAAAGGCTAAACGGGCTAGACAGTCTTATGTATGGATGAACTTCACCGAACATGAGACCTGTTCCATAGTGACATGTAAGTTGTGCACAGCTGTGTTAATGTACAATCAGAATGTGTGCCATGGATCACCATCTAATTATGACACACCTGCTGCATTGTAATGTTAGCACTAGCATTGTACCAGTCGACAACTTAAAAACTGTCGACAACTGAAAAAACTGTAAACAAGTAAAACTCAGTAGTCATGAAACCCCTACTTTTTTGGTAACATCTGATTCATTTATTAGTATATGGTTATGTGAAGGCTAGAACCAAGCCTTTCTTTCCTAATTTGTGCGGTGTAGTTTTGAGTCTGAACAAGGTATGGCAACTATAAAAAGCAGGTACTGTACCACCAAAATGTTCTAAAGGCTTTTTTTAGACAGGTAGCTTACTTGCTTTAGACCTAAATGGTGTTGTATGCATAGATATTAGAAACCTAGATACTGCATTGTGCTCCAGAATGTATGTCTATAGCGTCGCCATCTTGGTGGGGGCAACAAGAGAGCGGTAAATCACTGGAGGCCAATGGAGAAACAGGTGTCTCTGATTGCCAGCAAGTGTTGCCCATAAACAGTAAGGTGTTGCCCCCACCAATATGGCGGCAGCGTTGATGTATGCAACCTAATAGAACTCGACGGACAATACGGTATCTAGGTTTCTAATATCTATGGTTGTACAGTACGTACGTCCATTTACAAGTATCTCTAGCCGAACTGTAAGCACAGTAGGAAAGACCAGATGAGTGTTTTAGAGCCTTGGTCAACCTTACCTGTCCATCAGACATGGTAACAATTGGGAGAAAAAGATACATGATTTGACTCCCCAGCCTCTCCACTTTACCATGCCACAGACACAATCACTCCAATAATCTCTTCCACCTTTGAAGAGAGGCTGGCAGAAGGTATCTTTCGGACATGGGGTCTGACCCAATTGAATAATGGACATGTTTCAGTTTTTGATGAACTAGGCTATATTGCTTGGCTGGGCCAATGTTGAGTTAAGAGTTTGTGAAATACTGGCTAGGGAAAGGCTAGGGCTTTTTGGGCATTGCTACACTGCGCGATTATCCACAGAGCTTCCCTAGTACTGCTGGCAATGACGAGGTGTGGGAATGTGAGTGGTCTTAAGTTTCTCACTGGCACAGTACAGTAGTGAAGTGTGTGGGCTCGTGCAGTTCTCCTCGAAGTCCTCGTGATTGGTCCAGGAATGAGGCATGTGATGGTCTTGCCTCAGGGGTTATCTGGAGTTTGGGAGATTTTTAGGTGGCGGTGGAGGAGGTTGTTGTAGGCAGGGCAACTAAGGAGCAGACGGGCACCTAAGCAAGTGGGCACTTGCACACACTGGCAAAGTTCCTCTAGGAACACGTGTGGTAGTCACATAAGGACACTGTTACCACTCCACCCCCTCGTCTGACAGGAGCTAAATTTGGTCTGTGTGTGTGTGTGAGGGAGAGAGAGAGTGAGACTCCAGCCTTTGCCCCCTCCATGTCGCCGAGGGGGTGAGAAAAAGAAGGCTATCGTGGGGAGGAGAGGAAGAGAAGTGGGGGGGAGGAAGGAATGCGTGCACAGAGAGCGGCTGCCGTTAACTGGCCCTGTCACCGGGTGTGCTCGTCTGCCAGTGACGTGGATGGAATGATGACTCACCGGTAGTTGGGTACAGAGGGAGCGGGGGGAACTGTGTGTGTGTGTGTGTGTGTGTGTGTGTGTGTGTGTGTGTGTGTGTGTGTGTGTGTGTGTGTGTGTGTGTGTGTGTGTGTGTGTGTGTGTGTGTGTGTGTGTGTGTGTGTGTGTGTGTGTGTGTGTGTGTGTGTGTGTGTGTGTGTGTGTGTGTGTGTGTGCTCGCGCTTAACCCTTAACCTCAGAATGGGCTGGAGGAGAGAGAATGAGAAGGAGTGAGAGCACAAGGAAGAGGGGGTAGGGCAGTTAAAAAGAAAAGCCCGAAGCTATAACTGGAGAAACATGCTCACTCATCCCTGTCTCTCTTTCTCTCTCTCTCTTTCCACCCCTCGTTCCCTCCTATTTTCTGTGGTTTGTTCCGCCCTGCTTCTATTTGTGTGTTCATTCATGTATTTTTAGCTGCTGGAAGTGCGTAGGATCCACGTGTTTCATGACCGACTGGCTGGCTGGCTGCTTGATGTGAGGAGGCAGGCTAGCGCACTGAAGGGAGGAAGGAAGGGAGGAAGGAAGGGAGGAAGGAAGGAAGGAAGGAAGGAAGGAAGGAAGCAAATCGGGTTTCTCGCAGGGGAAGGTTTCCAGCTGGCCAGTTTTCTGGGTTAGGGGTGTTCTAGGTTACAGAGCCAGTAGAGGTGAAGGGCATCAGCTGCAGTTTAAACATCCTGTGGTGGGCCACTGACTTGCTATCCTTCCCTGCTGATGGACAGGTAGACAGGTCACAGACAGGTTTGTTGAGGCACCGTCTGATACTGTAAATAACACCACACCAAGCCATTTTGAGACCAAACTGATTTGGAAAATGCAGACATAACAGGGCTAAATGGAGTACAAAGTACAAAGGATTTGTTAGTAAACATACACACATTGTATAATCTTGAATGAAAACAACCATATCTCTGGTTTAAGAAAACAAGTCTTGACATTGGCAGGTTAATCTCTTAACCAATTTGTTTATTTGAATTTGATCCAAAATGAATGAAAGTGAATGCTAGTTCACCTGTTGTTAAGGTTCATCATTAATGTGCATTTCTTTATGCTGATAGGTTTGTTTATTATAGTTTTTAATGCAGTACCAGAGCAGAGGCACACATTATATCCTTGTGCAAAGTAATGCCAGTGTTTCTGCCAGTGAACAGCTCAAGTTTGATAGCCTCTACAATCTAACCCATACATTTTTGAAGCTGACAGGTTTCCCCTTGTGTGTGAGATGTGATGAAATTGTGGTGTAGTGTGGCAATCGACGGTAGTGTGGTAATTGACCGTTGGCTGCAAGTGCAGCAGATGGAAGACTGTACTGTAAGTGTCTGCACATGGCCTGTGCCTTTAAGCCAAGGCTAAATAAATAAACAAAGAGTTCTGCAAAGCTCAACACTATTGTTTCATAAGCTGCATCAGCAGGTTTAGTCCTGTAACACACCAGAAGGTGGTGGTCTGTTCATTTACTGAGTTGTTTGGTTGCCAAGTCAGGATATCAGTGCTGGGTACAGAGATGCCTTGTTGGAGCAAGAGGGGGTCTTGGACAGAGATGGAGAGACAGACAAACTACAGATAGACAGACCGAGAGATAGAGTGACAGACAAAAGAGAGAGAGAGAGAGGAAGAGAGAGAGAGTGCAAGCAGTGTAATAGAACCAGAGCTAGAGTGAGAATAACAAAGAAGGGCTAAACTGGGAAGAGGGACAAGAATCAAAAAAAGGAAAAGAGAGTACAGGAGATGGAGGAGGGGTACAGGAGATGGAGGAGGGGTACAGGAGATGGAGGAGGGGTACAGGAGATGGAGGAGGGGGAAGTGTACAGGAGATGGAAGAGGGGGAAGTACAGGAGATGGAGGGATAGATGGGCAGAGAATGAGGGAGAGAAGGAGAGAGTGCGAGTCAGCACTGGCAGAGGACTGAAGGCTCTTGTCTGTTTGTGTGACTCACAGCAGCAGTGATTCTGAGCAAGCGCTGCTAGGTGATTCAGCTCTCGGGCCAAGCCCAGCCCAGCATAGTCCAGCCCAGTCCAGTCCAGAGCCCCCACTGTCCCCTCAGACCGCACCCACCAGCGCCAACACCGCATCCCACCACACCACAGCCCACGCCCCACCACCATGAAGTGCTGAATCAAATGTACCCCCACTATTTCTCATTTCCATCTATCTCCCTTCTCTCTCCCTGATCCCCCGTCCCCCCCCCCTCGATTGATTCCTTGCTGTAGTCTATCCTCATCCACCACTCAGAGCTGGTGTAAGCTCAGTGTGATCACCCATTGTCACGGTGACCGTATCAGATCAGCCCCAGGCTGCGCCACATCTGAGTCCTGAGAGTCCTTACGTCTGTGTGTGTGTGACTCATCTGACATGTCACAGAGCCACACTGTTAACCCATCTACACACACACACACGCACACGCACGCACGCACGCACTTGAGCACTCCCCACCCCCTGCTGTGACAGGGAGGGACACAGTGACCCAGTTGTCAGTGAAGCAGGTTACCAAGCATACCCCTATGTTTTGCACCAATGGCCTGAGTTTCTCTCGAGGCAGAATTTATTCTTTAATTTCAGCAATGTGGGCGATCTGGCAGAGGGCATCGCACTTGCTGGACACAAGAACGCGTGGACATCCTGTGTGTGTGTGTGTGTGTGTGTGTGTGTGTGTGTGTGTGTGTGTGTGTGTGTGTGTGTGTGTGTGTGTGAGAACGAAGGCAGGTGGTGTTTGGCGTGGGTGGGTGCGTCCATCAGGCCTTTGCTCGTGCTGCACTCGTGCTGTGAGGGAGTGAAACCTGCCAGAGCTCTAATATACACTCTGGGCCTCCTTCTCTCTTTACTTACACACATACACACCACACCACCTCCATTTCAAACACATACACTATCTCTCTCTCATATACTGTACACACACACTCACACTCATGCACAGCCTGTCTTCTCTCTGTCTGCTTAGGCAGCCCTATCCTCATACACACACACACACACACACACACACAGGCACACGCAAAGCCATACACATAGCCACATGGCCATCGCTGAACCATGTAAAATGCAATCATAAAGTGGATTAGTAGTTTCCACAGGTCATTTGTGCAGTGAAACGTGCATACTTTTTTTCCCTGCTTACTTTCTTTCACCCACGCAGAAAAAAAAACACACACACACACACACATACACACACACACACACACACACAAGAGATAAAACACACACCCTGGAAATATAAATGTCTTGGCAAATATGACTGGGTCACACTGCATTACACTAATCGTGTGTAGGAAAAAAAAGTCTTGTCAAGGAAACTGCCATCTCTGTGATAAGTGCTCTTATAACCCGCCCTTATAACGGTCATCTCCTTTACCTGCTGACGTTATTCTTGAACTGTTTTTTTTTTTTGGTCCAAAACCCTTTACTACTATTCTTTTTCATGTCCTTTGCCTTACTTTGCTACAAGCTTAACTTACAACTGGAACTTAGCGTGCGTTATTATTATCATAGACTGTGGTTTATTATGCAGCGATAAGCTTTTGTGTCCGTTATCAGCATCCGTGTGCATTTGCATTCGTGAAATGCCAAGGTTGCTAACCAGCGCTGGCAGTCCGTTTTCCCCCAGAGTGGACAGTAATGACAGCGTGGACTTCCTCCACACGTTTCATCTTTATTTATGAAAGGTGTCAGGGACATAATGCATGGCGGCCGGCACGGCAGGGTTACATAATGAGCCGAGCTGAGCTGAGCTGCCACACCAAGGCTTCGGCTCTTTGTTCAACGCTGACTCAAAGATGGACGCCTGGTGCAGCCACAGACACACACGCATGCACAAAAACCACACAGACACACAGACACACAGACACACAGACACACAGACACACAGACACACAGACACATAGTAGGCTCCATGACAGAAACCTACTGCAGCTCGGCGCATTGCTGGAGAGAAAACGAGCCACATTAAGGTCACGGAGGTTTTGATCATAAATCATAGTCTTAGTTCCCTAAAGAGTCTCGTTTTTTTAAGAAGAGATGTTTCATTTTTTGACGTGCAGTTATTAATTATTACTGAGTGACATGGTCAGGCCATACCTCATGTCGTTTTTATCGCTGTCGTTCAGTCGAGGATTAAATGTCATGTCCATATTTCTGGACTCCAGCATGTATGTCTTGTACTGGCTAATGAATAGATCAGGGCAATCAGTGATGTTCCTACAGTATGTAGACAAGCATGCTGTAAAGCATGTTTACAGTCTTGTGTGCCTTCTTGTGTGTGTTCTCTCTCTCTCTCCCTGTCTGTCTGTCTGTATCTTCCTCTCTCTCTCTCTCTCACTCTTTCTCCCCCTTCCTCCCTCCCTCTCAGCCAGTTCATTCATAGCATCTGCAGTTGGTGGTTTTTTGAAAGAATGAGGGGGTGAGTCATCCCCCTTTTCTGTGCAGAGAGAGATAGAGGTGGGGGGGTGAGAAAGACAAGGATCCATGCCCTTTATTGATGTGATGCTAATGTGTGGGTGAGGGGGTGGAACACTAAGCTGTGTGTGTGTGTGTGTGAAGAGGGGCAAAGTTGTGACTTATTTTTGTCCCCTTCTCTGCAGCATTCATTCATGACCCTATTTGCTTGAAGAATACTCACACCCTCCGAGACACTTGTCTTGAGTGTGTACTTGTGGAGTGTGTCCTTCCCTAATAAATGTATATACGTAAATGTGTGTGTGTGTGTGGCAGAGGAGGGGGTTGAATCGTCCTTTAGAAATGGCTGAAGCTGTTAAACTGATGAGTGGGTGAGTCACTCTTGCAGTAGAGAGTTTGTGTGTGTGTGTGTGTGTGTGTGTCTGCACCTACGTGTGTGTGCCTGCGCCTACGTGTGTGTGCCTTCAGGTGTGTAAGTGAATCTGTGCAGCCTCTTCAGTGTGTGTAGTCATATCTGTGCGCATGTGTGAAGGAAGGTGTGTGTGTGTGTGTGTGTGTGTGTGTGTCGAATCAGTAACCCTCTGTTTCGCCCAGAAGAGAATTACCCCCCGAAATGAGCTAATCATCTCCCTTTTTCAGTCTTCTTTTTTATTTTTATCCCTCTGTTCCTCTCCGGGGAGGGGCCAGGGGGTCAGTGTGGGCGGTGGACGGACGTCATGCGCGTGGCGAGGGGTCACGGGGGTCGTTGGCGTGGCAGCGGAGCAGAATGATGTAATGAGACATTGAGCATGCAGGTCCACCTCAGTTGGGCTGGTGGACGACTTGCATGTTCAGTAATGAGAGAGGGAGAGAGAGAGAGGGGGCCTCTCTTTCCATTACAAAGCCTTGCAATACCAAGAGTTGAGCAAAGACAAGACCTCTCCTACCAACCTGGTCCACAGCCAACCTTTTCTACTAACACATTCTAACACCCCAGGCATGCAAGACCAGGTCCAAATTACCCAATATACAAATTTCCTCATATTTAAAAGATAATTATTATCAACATTGGCAATCAAAAACCAAATCACAAAGCAAAATGCAATGCTATTTGGCCCTAAACAGAGAGTATACACTTGCAAATTACCTGACTAAAATTAAAGAAACCAATTTGAGAAACATTTTGACGAAATACAGACTCAGCAACCACCGCTTACTATAGAAACTGGCAGACACAAGAAAACCTGGCTGCCCAAAGAGGAACACTTTTGTAAGCAGTGCAATGGCAATGTTGTTGAAACTGAACTCCATTTCTTAACAGAATGCAAAACATTTCAAGCAATCCGTGAAATCTACTTCCCAAAATTTGAAGAAAAATATCCTAATTTTATGACTCAATCCAAAGCAAATTACCTTTTATGTTGGGTGAAGACAAATCCAGCTGTATCATAGCTGCCCAGTACATCCTTGTCTGTCACCAACTGAGGGACAGTGAGTGACTTACATTGAACCTACATTTGTACATATCCTCACACAGAAACACACACACACACACACACACACACACACTGATATATCTCTAGCCACACACACACACACACTCACTATCCTCTGTTTAAAAATGAAATGACATTACGATAATTTATACTATAGGCTGCCTATATAAATGTCTGTTTAGGCACATAATTCACTGATACATTCCTTGTCTGTTGTTATGTCCATGTCTTATACCTGTATGTTCAATGTATGTAATAATTGCTTTGGCAATACAAATGTCTAACTATTTGTCATGCCAATAAAGCACTTTTGAATTGAATTGAGAGGGAGATGGCTGTCTTTTGTCTTTCACTGTTCCTTCTCTGTCTCTCTTGTTTTTTAACTCGTCCATTTGTTCATCTGTTCTTTCTTTTTTCTTTTTCTTTCAACTCACCATGTCTTTCTGTCTTCTTTTTTATGTCATCTCTCTCTCTTTCTCTCTCTATCTCTCCCTCTTTCTCTCTCTCTTTCTCTCTCTATCTCTCTCTCTCTCTTTCTCTCTCTGTCTCTGCCACTTGGCCCCATCTTCACTTTCTTCACTTCCCCTCTCTTTCTCCCGCTCCCTGTTCTATGCTCATCACTGCCTCTCTAATCTGCTAATGAAATGTTGCCCCCTTGGCAAACGACTACCCCCCCTGGACTGATGGTAGGTCTCTTGCCTCTCTCTCCGGGTGGTGCACTGACATGAGGTGTGTGTGTGTGTGTGTGTGTGTGTGTGTGTGTGTGTGTGTGTGTGTGTGTGTGTGTGTGTGTGTGTGTGTGTGTGTGTGTGTGTGTGACGATCAGCTGAATGAATCCTTCCAGTGTGTGAGTCGGCCTGGCTTTTTAATTAGCAATTAGCCTGAGATGACGGCTCGGGTTGGCTGTGCATTATTTAATTGTTTAAGGGGGGAGATCTGTAATTAGGCCTTGCAAGAAAGACTGCTTATGTGTGTGTGCGAGAGATTCTAGTGACACAGACACACACACACACACTGGCATGCATTGCACACCTCCTGTTTGAGAGACAGGTACAGTTCTCAGGGCCACCCACTCCTTTCCCATCCCTGTACTGCCACGGCTGATGTGTCTCTTCTGGGAGCTGACACCCATTCTACCGTCTTTCACCTCATTCTCCCCCACTTTTCACTCTCTTATCATCTCTCTCCATCACTCTCCATCCTTTACTCTCTCTCTCTCTCTCTCTCTCTCTCTCTCTCTCTCTCTCTCTCTCTCTCGCTTTTCCTCACCCATCTTTTATTTTTCTCCATCAGGAGCATCTTGTTCTCCTCCCCAGAGACAGTACAACCTTTGCTGCTTACTTCAACTCTCTCTCTCTCTCTCTCTCTCTCTCTCTCTCTCTCTCTCTCTCTCTCTCTCTCTCTCTCTTGCTCTCTTTCTCCCACTCCTCTGTTTTCCTTTTCTACTCTTCTCTCTCTGTGTTCCTCTCTCCATGAGGGGCTCCTCTTTCACTCCTCTTTCTCTTTATCCCTTTGGCCGATACTCCCTCCATCACCGCTCGCTCGCTCTTTTCCTTTGTCTGTCGCCATCATCGATTCCCTTTGCCTCTCTGGGCTGCCGTGTGTTTGGCAAGTTCTCTCTCCCACACACACACACACACACACACACACACACACACACACACACACACACAAAGACAGAGAGAGAGAGAGAGATTTGCCACTCACAATCACACTTACCCATATCTTGTGTATGTCAAATGCACTGTGTAGCTCACTCACACACTCACGCACTCCGGTCTTACACACACGTGCAAGTGCTGTTCTCTTTTTGTTACACACATAGACACACCCAAACACATACATACACAACTGGCTGGCCTTTGTTTGTTCTCATGCTTCATTTGAAATGTGTTGTCGTGTACATTCACAAGCCAAATGTGCTACTTGAAAAGGGCATGTGTGTGTGTGCGCGTGCATGCGTGTGTGTTTGCACATGTTCTCACAACTATTTATGTCCTTTTTCCTTCTCTGTTGGCCTAATCTTGTGACCTTGAGATAGTTGTGCGTAGGCATGGGACATCAGTTATTCTGGAGTGTTTGCGTGTGTTTGTGTGCATTTAGATCCAACCCACAATGCTGTGTGTGTGTGTGTGGGGGGGGGAGAGGCATTCAGGATGTGAATTGCCGTTTTGTTTGTGTTTGTGTACTTTTGTGGTACTCTGCATGTCTGCCTATCTTGTTTGTCATGCATAAGATTTTTTGTGTGTGTGTGTGCGTGCGTGTGTGTGCGTGTGTGTGTGTGTGTGTGTGTGTGTGCCTTGTGATTGTGTTTATCTGAGCCTGTTTGGTGTCTGCAGAGAGGCAGGGGTTGTGTCATGGGGCAGGGATGTTTATGTGTGTACCTTGTATTAATGAGGGATGGAAGGTGTGTGTGTGTGTGTGTATGTCCGTGTGTATGTCCGTGTGTATGTCCGTGTGTGTCAGTGAGGATTGGGACATGGCCTTTTGGGTCTGATCTTTTTTTGTATGTGTGTGTCTTCGTAACTCTCCTCGTCATGACAGCATCAAAATGATCCTGTTGCGCATGCCATCGCCACGGATACCTATGCGTGGATGATGTGCAGGCAGGTGCAGTGTGGTGGGGGGGGGGGGGGTTTGGGGTGATTACTGTTGTGATTGTCTCGATGCTTACTGTTTGTTATGATCTCTCAGTCTCAGTCTGTTTCACTGTCTCTCACTCTCCTTCTCCACCCTCGTTCACCCTGCTGATACTTTGCATTCGTCTTTGTTTGTCTGTGTGTCTGTTTCACAGCCTGAGCGTCTTTTTTTCTCTCTCTCTCTCGCTCTCTCCCTTGCTCGCTTTCTCTTTGTCGTCCTCTCCATCCCACGCTGGACTGATATTGTATTCAGAAATCAATGATGGCATACGCACACAGAGGTCAGGTTTGTGTGTGTGTGTGTGTGTGTGTGTGTGTGTGTGTGTGTGTGTGTGTGTGTGTGTGTGTGTGTGTGTGTGTGTGTGTGTGTGTGTGTGTGTGTGTGTGTGTGTGTGTGTGTGTGAGTTTCTCCCACGCTTCTGGCACAAACACACACTTGCACAGACACAAACCCTAGTGAGAGAGCGTGACTCACCCACTCATCAGTTTCACAGGTTCAGCCCTTTCTAAAGGACAACTCACACACACACACACAAAAGGGAGATAGGTGAGTGGATAATAGCCTTTGGAGCGCCGCCATTCTGCATGTGGAGGACCAGAGACCCCAGACATGGCCGTCTGAGTCAGTGCAGTGCTGAGAGCCAACGACACTGCTAAACCAAGCACGACTACTGATTGAGCGACTTAGCTGACAGCTGCAGACTGACCCGAGCTTTCGTCATGTACTACAGAGTGAGCCACACAATTAGGGTACTTTCTCTGTGTGTACGTATGTGTGTTGGTGTGTGTTCCTGTGTGTGTGGCGGTGGGGAGGGGAAGTAATGGCGATACACTTTGGATGGGAGGTCAGTTGGCATCTGTCTTTGGCATAGGTTCCTCACAAATCATAAATGCCCACTGGCCAAGCGAATGCTCCCTAAGGCTTCTAGCTTAGTGCGGTTGCCTGGAATCTCTGCACTGTGCTCAGTAGCCAACAACCCCCCTGCCCAAAGTCGAAGGCACGTCTGAGCTCTCATTTAGACGCTCGTCAGCCTAGTGTTGGGGCATAAAAATTGACTGCCAGACTCCCAGTCTGGATGCCACTGGCTCCGCGTCTGGGCATATGCCCACACTTTTCTTGGTCACTCGTGACCTTGGTGACTTCATGCCAGTGGGCACTGCTTTATGCTGCCTGTGAGCCTGTTCACTGAGGCAGACCGCCATCCTATAATTGTCATGCACAAAAAGGGGCTACCCCATGTTACGGCTGCCTGTCAGCCTGTCAGTTGTGGTGAGCAGCTGAGAGACTGACAGGCAATCTGAAAGTTCAACAACTATTCTTTCATGTCCATAACTCTGTCTCATCCTTATTCTTACTACTTCTTAATACTACATCTTACTACATCTTAAAATAGGCCTACATGTCCACTTAATCTCAGCTACAGTACTTACACTTTTTCTCACTTGTTGCTAACAAGCCCATGGAAGTGGTTCCCCTAATAGGGATTTGCAGCAGATCAAGACAATTGGCCTGGCTTCCATTTTTAACCATGGAGTTCTATATCTGGTGTTCTCTCAGTCAGCCTACACCACTAGTCTTTACTGCAAGCTAATGCTGCAGCTCCTGCTAACAACTCATGATACAATCTGCTAGCCTCTAGGGCCAAGTTAGCATTTTCAGCTTGGCTGTCTGGCATGCTTAGCCGTGTGTGTGTGCGCGTGCGTGCGTAGTGCGTGCGTGTGTGTGTGTCATTGTGTAAGAGAATGTTTCCCCATGTCTTTGTGGTAACTTCTTATTAACTTGCAGTATGTGAACATAGGCCTCTTTGTGTGTGTGTGTGTGTGTGTGTGTCTCTGGCCAGAGGAAGCTTCATCTCACACACAGAGAGATCTTCCGTGGGTAGGGGATGTGTGAAGACCGTGTTTCCTCAGGGTGGTTTTGTTGGCTGTGTGAAGATGGTGTCTGTACTCAAATGTGTGCGGGTGAGCGAAAGACGAGAACATGTGAATAAGTAGTCTCCTGTGGGATGTCTGAAGGCCTACTCAGTTTATGGTTAGCTGTGTGTGTGTGTGTGTGTGTGTGTGTGTGTGTGAGTGTGTGTATATGTCTGTGTCTGAAATGCTGAGCTGTCCTTTCTCTTAACCTGGGTCTGGTCTATCTGTAGGGGAGGAGTTTTGTACATTTGGCCAATGAAGGCACAGAATATGAGGGCCCACCCTTATGTACACACGCATGCGCACTTTCTCTTTCACACACACATGCACACATACACGGAAGCATGCACACACAGGTGATTGTTGTTATTCTTTTTGACTGATTTAAACACCATCGCTATGAGTGGAAAGTCAATGGCGAAAGAGCAAACTGGAGGTCTGTGTATATGTTTGCTTTTCCATATTTCCTAGAGTTAGTGTGTTTGTGTGTTTGTGTGTGTGTGTGTGTGTGTGTGTGTGTGTGTGTGTGTGTGTGTGTGTGTGTGTGTGTGTGTGTGTGTGGAGTGAAAGTGCCATGCTGGCAGTACAGGTGCTCTTTGACAGCGCTGAGTGGCTGAGCACACACAGACACACACACCTCTGTGTGTTTGTGTGTGTGTGTAAAGCAACACCGGCGCACTGTCAGCCACTCTGCTGTAACCGGTGCATTACACCATTTTTAAAGGCACACTCTACACAAGCCTCTTAAGGCAAGTCAGCAAGCCTTTGATTGAAAGCCCTGGGCATGGAGTGTTCCACAGTGTGGGCCTTACTTATGATATGAAAGGGAGTTTGGGGGGTAGTAGCAGGGGTTTGAGAGCACAAATGGGAACGGGAGTTCAGAGTTTGACCACTGAGAAATGAACTGTGGGAATTTGAGTTTCCTGGAGCTGTGTTTGAATAAATGGTGTTGATAGATAGAGGAGATTATGAATATTAAATATTGTCTTTCTCTCTCCCTGTGTGTGTGTGCGTGTGTCCAGGTCCTGCTCAGGTTCCCATGATGTCCCCAAATGGTTCAGTGCCTCCAATCTATGTGCCTCCTGGATACGTTTCACAGGTACAGTCATCACACACAGTCCACTAATGAATAATGCTAGCCTGACGTTGTCATACTCAATTCTAGTCAGAATGGGGCAGCTGTGGCCTACTGGTTAGGGCTTCGGGCTTGGAACCGAAGGGTTGCCGGTTCGATCCCCGACCAGTAGAAAAAATGTGGGCGGGGGAAGTGGTTGAGCACTGCTCTCCCGTGCCCACATCCATGGCTGAAGTGCCCTTGAGCAAGGCACCTAACCCCTCACTGCTCCCCGAGCACCACTGTAGCAAGGCAGTTCACTGCTCCGAGTTAGTGTGTGCTTCACCTCACTGTGTGTTCACTGTGTGTTCACTAATTCACGGATGGAATAAATGCATTGACCAAATTCTTTGTATAGGCAAGTATACTAGGCCTATAAACCTGATTTACGATTTACATTTAAGTCTGATACTGCTCCATTGGGATGTGATTATGGGGCGTGTTTTAACCAATACAGGGGTATAGATGCACTCAATGTATAGACCTTACCAATCAGAACAACGAAATAGCTTACCGTGAGCTGTAGGAAGAACACCCGAACCATCCTTCTCCACAAATGCCTTCACATAGTTTTCTGGTCTTTTTTTTAAAGTTATTGCGTGATAGTGGAAAAAAAAAAATCTGTTCACACCGATGCTAAAAACTGCTGGGGAAGGGTGTCACAACCCCTGTGGCAAACAGGTGCCTAAATCAGAGGTTTCAAACAAATGAGGGAACAACATGTCACAATGCAAAAACGCCATTTTCCCCTGATTACATGCAAAAGCCGGAGTTTTCCCCACATATCCACTTTGGCTGGAGTTTTCAAAAATAATTGATTTCAGTGATAAAACAATTTCCGTTTTTGTCTAATGAAAGGCCAAACCGCATGGAAATATATGCGGCTTTTCCACATGTAAACGGGGTCTTAGAAGTCATCTGTCTAGCTATCTGTTCTAGTGGAACAATTCCAGACCAAACTTCCCAACTTCAAATATTGTGGGCGGGGCTAAGTTCGGCTGGCTTCCAGGCTAGAATAATGCATTACGCAAGTAAACCATGTTAATTGAAACAAGTTCATTAAAAAAAAGACTCAACCTTTCTGTTGTTTATTATATCTCTTGTGTCCCCCACGTTCATGCCTTTATTCATTTTATTACATGCCATGGTGTTCTCCTTCTGCTCACATTCCCCTTCATCTGAACATCTATTTCATCATGCGTTTTCTATCTCCACTTCCTTTTATGCTACCTTTCTCTCTTCTTTCTTTCTTTTTTTTTCTTTCTTTCTTTCTTTCTTTCTTTCTTTCTTTCTTTCTCTCAATTAAATTTTCGATTCAAATGAGCTCTATTGGACTCTTACAACAGTAGTGTTGTCTGAGCAAACATTCTCGTTTAATAGGCCGAGATTCGCTTAAATTGCCAAATTCAACTTGCTCATATTTGGGACAGGCATCTGTATGCTTAGATCGTGCGCACAAAAGTGGGCCTGGTCTTTCACACAAAGGTTTTGCTCAGCAAAGATATCATCAGTTTACTATCACATGCATCACGGCGTTTATAATCTTTATGGTTACCAAAGGTAGGGAGTCACCATTTAAACCTCTCTTTAACATTACCTACTTTCATGCTCATGGTTTCTATAAAATTAACCGAACAATTCAACTGTGGAGAATCTAATGGATCAAACAATGTATATAGCCAGTCCATATTGACAGAAGTTTAAACATTTAGACACTCTGGCTAACACCGCCTGCTTTTCATCTGTGGAAGTGTGTTCTAAGCAGTGCCTTCTACTCAGGTTTTAAGAGGTTTTAAAAGCAGACTAGGCTTCTTATTAAAACCTGCCTCATGTTTTCCAAACATGTAGCCACATCAAGCCATCGAGAGTTTACTGTATTTTAACACGATAATACAAACCGACAAACCGATGTTGTGGGGGAAAATAAGAAGAAATAATGCTTTCTTGTAATAATTGACCAAATCATCTTCCTCTCTCTCTCAGATCATCGAGGAGAATGGTGTTCGGCGGGTGCTTGTGCTTCCCCAGCCAGAATTCCACCACGGCGGGCACTCGCCCCTGCACCACGCGCCGCCCCCGCCACCACCCCCTCACGCCCACATGCCCGCCTTCCTGCCACACCCGCCCATGATGGGCCCGCCGCCACCCCACCTCTACTCAGGCATGGCAGGCGGCGCCAGCGACATGAGACACGAGTATATCTCACAGTACCACCCCGCACACATCTACTCCGAACAGGGTAAGTGCGCACATATACACACGCCACACGCACATATACACACATATACACACATATACAGTACTTCATACTCCTACAGCCACCAAAGGCATGAGCCCTCAGTATCTGTCCTGCACAGAAACACTGACAAGGGTAAGTGGGGTGCACATACACTATACACTATACATGCACATAAAGTTACTAGAAGCATGAGCCCTCATTATGTACCCTGTGCAGATGCACTCAGAGCAGGGTAAGTGGGGAAGACACACACTCACACACACACAATCCTCTTGTGTATCCTCACAACAGGGTGCGTAGGCAACACATGGCCCTCTTACAGAGTTCACAGCATTTTCAGAACAGACTGAACCATATACTTACACACTTACACACTCAACAGCGCAGAGCTAGGCACACACACATGCACCCGCAGATCCACTGACGCACAGCTTTCCCAGCTGTGTCCCCTACACACACACACACACAGGCACACACATACTCACCTTCCGGAAGGCTCTTCACCCCCCCCCCCCCACATCCCCCCACCCCCCGTCACACTCTAGGGGCAGCACTTAATCCACAGGCCACTACTTAAGTCCTTCTGCTCAATTAAACCCATCCCCCACCTGCCTCCTCTGTTGTCTGCAGACCCCCACTCTCCCCACGGCCGCCCACAGTTTGTGCACCGCGACGAAAGGGCTAACAAAACCTACGAGCGGCTGCAGAAGAAGCTCAAGGAGCGACAGGGAGGCGAGAGAGGAGGAGGAGGAGGAGGAGGCGGAGGCGGAGGACCCAACAAGGACAGCCCTCCGTCCTCCCCGCAGAAGACCCGCGGGACTCCGCTGGTCTCGGACGTCCACAACGGCTTGGGCGGCAAGGGGCCGGAGCAAGATCTGAGCCCCAGCGGCTCCCCCGGTTCGCCCAGTCGCTCGGCCGCCAGCGGGGGACGGGAGAGGCTCATGGAGCCCGGAGGTAAGGGGGCCAAATCTGGACACTGCTGACTGAAGACCTTGTTTAGCTCAGGATCACAGCTAACCTTGTGTGCGTGTGTGTCTGTGCGTGTGTGTGTGTCTGTGCGTGTCATGGTCTCTGGTTGTACAGCTGAAACCATAGCTGCTTTCACAGGTGGTGTAAGTCCGCATGTCTTATGGGTATCAAGCGGTTGGGCCGTATATCCCAACATTTGAAACTCCGAACTTAGGCGGCTCTTACACTACTCCCCTCCTAGTATTTTGGACGACATTATGTAAATGACCTCATGTCTGAGCGAAGTGAAGAACATGCAGAGCTGCTGTTCATGTGCGTGTTCAACCATGTTCCACCTGTTCAACCACGCGGAGATTCTGTTCATATGCATCGGTGTCGTTCGCATAATACGAACACATAATGTCCATTTAAGCATCATATCTGAATCACCCAGGGTCGGACATCCGTTTGACAAAGACCCGCATATAGTGCGGAGGACATGTCTGAAAACAGTTCATGACACACACATGCACCCTCACACAGGGGAGGCCCTGTCACTTCACACTGGCACACCGTGCTTCTGTAAGTGTATCCAAATGTATATACAGGTGTACATATACAGGCATCTTCTTGAGTTAATAATTTTCTTAATCAATTTCCCCCCATCGCTGGTCCTCTACTCAGTAATTATTTTCAGGCATTTATTATCAGCGTACTATCTTAGTTTTCCAATGGGTCCACTCATCTTCATTACCGCATCTAGGATTACAGACATTTGTCAAGCTCTTAGCCCTTCACCTAAACAAGGCCTGACTTGGCCCCAGTCCAGCCACATTCCCTTCAAGGTTCATTACGCCGGGCTAAAAAAGCAATTCGGGGCTTGTGCGTTATCCATCATCCCCTAAACAGCCCAGCCCAAGACAGTTGTCTTGTCTACACACACTGACGTGACCGCTAAGTAATCATAGTTGAATATTGTTCTCCCAGTCCTGCTATTTTCACAACATCCATAGCAGGTATTACAGGGCAGGAGATGTGTCCATATGTATACATGCAACTGTACTGTTACTAAGTTACTGTGCAGGTATTTCAATATTGTGTGGCGCACATAGAGAGTGATGATGTGGGTGAATAAGTACTGTTAATCATAATTGCATTTGGTTTCATGTTTCCACAGAGTTGGATGAAGAGGCACAGGCACTGCAAGCGAGGCTAAACAACATTAGCAAGCCAGTGGTGAGTAAAGTCCCCCCCGCCCCCTCCCCAGTCCCCCTCCACCACACACCACAACATTCATCTCCTTTATGAACAGCTGTGGCTGCAAAGCGGGGCCCAGCGCACTGACACACATCTTAATGGCAGTCAGTGTGGGTGTGTGTGGGGGAGAGAGAGAGGTGTGTGTGTTTGTTTGTTTGTTTGTGGGTGGGTGTGTGGGTGGATGGCTCTGAAAGCCGTGGTTTTTAGTGTGCAGACAGACTCGACAGCACAAATACTGTTAATCCATCTGAAGGCGCACACACACATACACACACGCTAATACAAACATTACATCTTTTTAATGTAGATTTTGAATGTGTTTTTGATGCTTTGCCACTGCTGGCTTCATAAAAACACATCTGGCTCCTGTGTGCAAGAGGGGCCCTGCTGAAGCTAAGGCACTCGGATGCTGCGTTGACACTTTCCTAACGATAACTAGTTTACGGAATATGAAAAACAGTGTTTGCGCAGAAATCCCAGCTCCCTGTAGATCTCGTAACCGCTTACAGTAATGGCCGTGATTCATCTCAGATTTGGGCCCATTCAGATTTTATTATCCTCCACTGCGCCCCCACCCTTAATATCCAGCTGTTATTAGTGAAATGAAAACGCAAGCAGAACAGCCGGATGTGAGGAGGAAAGACTCCTGTCCTCCTCGCCACCATAAATCATTTATTTCCCTTTTTTTTATGTTTTTATTTGGCGTTATTTTTTTGTGCAGTCTCAGGCTTGGAACAGGACGCAAGGGCCTTTTGGCCTGGACAATGTTTGTTGGTGCGCAACTGCGTGTCTCAGCGAAAACTCCATGGCGAGCCAGACAGGAGGGAGAAGGAGCAGATTGTCTAATGAAATTCAGAGTGGTCCTTGATTGCGCCGAGACGGATAGAAATGGCCACAAGCTGCATTTACATCCAAGCCGAACAAATAGCTAGCGTCCATGAACACTAATGGAGGTATCAACAGGAGCTATTTACATGTGTCTTCTCACTCGCTTTATTGCTCCCCCACATTAGCAATCTGTGCTCATTAAAATGCTAGTATTGTTCAATAGCCATGCAATTAAAAGATTGTGAATGGAAAATAGTCTGTTGTTGAATTACCACTATAATTAAAGCTTGTTGATCGAACAGAATGGAGTGGAAGGGATCACACCCATATCTTGGGAAAAGAGTGGGAAAAGGTTGTGTTTGTGTAGCACATCCGTAGGGATGATGAAAGCCAACACCAGTCTACCCTTACTCGCATACTCTACTGAGTTTAAGCCAGGGAAGCAGTGCTTGTGGGCATGCTGTTCTTCACCAAAGCCTAATTAAGAGAGGGAGAGCGTGACCACCGTGGCCCGTAGAAAGTTCTGGAAGAAGTAGCAAGCCAGTAAGCTGGAGAGGTGAAATGTCATAGTGCGCGATGAGTGTGGTGACTCACAGACAGACTGCAGCGATCAGCATTTTTTATCCTCGTCTCCTCTGCCCTCGCCTGACTCCTGATGTGTCCTCTCTTCAGCCTACTTGTGTTGTGTTGTGTTGTGTTGTGTTGTGTTGTGTTGTGTTGTGTTGTGTTGTGTTGTGTTGTGTTGTGTTGTGTTGTGTTGTGTTGTGTTGTGTTGTGTTGTGTTGTGTTGTGTTGTGTTGTGTTGTGTGTTGTGTTTGATTTCTCTCTCCATTGACTGCTTCCTCTCTCCATTGGTTGCTTCCTCAGGTGGTGGAGATCCACGCGCGTGGCGTGTCTCTGAGTTGGAGCGCCCCTCCCAGGCCAGATGCCGAGGCCGAGGCCGGGGGCGCAGGGGACAGGGCGGCAGAGGGAGAGACGGAGGCAGAGGGCGAGGGTGAGGAAGCACAGGAGGAAGAGGAGGCCGATCAGACACCTCCAGACCCCCCCTTCACCTATGAGGTGTCCGTCTCCTACAGTGGCAAAGACGGCAGATACAAGAGTGCATTCGGGTAAGTAGGACTGGGCGTATGAGTCATTTACAGCAGGAGTGGAGTCTTGACTGACTGATATGGCTTTCTTCACACGGGGCAGCCGTGGCCTACTGGTTAGCGCTTCGGACCTGTTACCGGAGGGTTGCCGGTTCGAACTCCGACCAGTAGGCACGGCTGAAGTGCCCTTGAGCAAGGCACCTAACCCCTCACTGCTCCCCGAGCACCGCTGTTGTTGCAGGCAGCTCACTGCGCCGGGATTAGTGTGTGCTTCACCTCACTGTGTGTTCACTGTGTGCTGAGTATGTTTCACTAATTCACGGATTGGGATAAATGCAGAGGCCAAATTTCCCTCACGGGATCAAAAGAGTATATATACTTATACTTAGCAAAATTTTCATATTAAGGGCATTTAAAGGAAGTCGACTTTTTCTGTGCTAGGGTTGTAATATTCACATGAACACTGCTCGTGCTGTACATTTGGTAGCACAGGCAGACTGTTATGTACGTGATGAAGAAATGAGCCCTAGTATTTCTTCAAGACTTACTGTAACCTGTAAAACCAAAGCAAAAAAACAATACTTCAAAGTGTCCATGGCTCATTTTTACTGGTGTGTTCAGCTGGACACAAGTTAGTCCACTTAACCAGAAATGGCACAGATAATGTGGAGGGGAAAATCACATTAACACCTGTTTCAATGTAGATAAATTTGTGTCCGCTGGTCTAGCCTAATTCACTCTTGTGTGGACGGAGGTCTTAGGTCGGTTGGGTGGAGGGAGTAATCCATCTAAGAATTATGTGCTGATTTACTACCTTTCTTTCTTTGCAAAACACACAAAATGAAATGTGGTGACCTGACATTACCCATCACACAATGGTTAAACTCTGGGTACACAAGCGTATGAGGAAACTCTGAACAAAGTTGGTGTGCACACAGCCAGCTGGTGTTCTGGAACATGGCACTTTGGCCGAGTCCCAACCCTTCCCTCTCTTTTTAGACTGCTGACTTTGGATTTTTATTATTTATTTTATTTTAGTGTTTTTTTCCCCTTACCTACTTCTCTTTAACAGTAATCTCTCTCTCTCTCTCTCTCTCTTCCTCTCCTCTCCTCTCCAGTGGTAAGGATCTGAGCACGACCATCGAAGACCTTAGACCAGCAACAGACTACCACGTCAGGTGGGTGGCCATGGGGCCCGACTGCTCGGTGCCTGGAGCCTGGTGGCTGTTGTATTATTTAGGAGAACATAAACCGCCTGAATATTTCAGTGGCGTCAGTGGACGTGCTCAGCACAGGAAACACAGTTTTACCACCCCAACAGGAGCCCTGCCATGCACCCTGGTTTAGGGCGTGTGGGGGATTTGTAAAAGCACTGGCAATTTGTTGGATGCTATGACCTATATAATGTGTGTGCGAGTGTACGTGCACTAGAGGCCTTTTCTTGGGACAGTTTGTGTGTGCATAAACATGTATGGCTGGTAGTGACTCCTATGTGTATGTGACCAGTCTAGGTCATCATGCGCGACTGTGTTTTGGAGTGTGCGTTTATGTGTCTGTGTTTGTTTATCTTCAGACTTTAATACATGGTCCCTCAGTATCTGCTTGTGTGTGTGACTATGAACAGTTCCAAAGTCCATATGCAACCACTTACTTGGTTTCTCCTGATGTATAGGTGTGTGCTTTTTTATGCTAATGTGTGTGTGTGTGTGTGTGTGCGTGTGTGTAGGGTCCAGGCCATGTGTAAGTGTTTACAAGGCTCTCCCTCAGAAGCGGTGAGCTTCACCACTCTCAGCTGTGAGCCTGATGCCCCCAGCCCACCCAAGAAGACCAACGGCACCAAGAACTCCCTGAGTCTGCAGTGGAAGGTAGACAACCTCAGTCTTACTTACACACACACGCACACACACACACCAGCACCACTTGTGCAGACACAACAACATTAATGGACCCATTCACCCAAAAAAAGGCCAGGGGCATAGAGAATTCCCACAGGTTGCAGTGTAGAACTCAGTCTACACACACACACACACACACACACCCTTGTATACACGTATAATCGCATGCACTCAACTACATTCTGCTACAGAAGACCAACGGCAACAAAAACTTGCTTAGTCTTATGTAGACCTCAGTCTAAACCCACCCATGTGCATACTCATACACGTACACATATTCATACACTTAAACATACAGTACATTATCTGGACACATGCATGCACATCCATGTATGCACAGTACTACCTTTCTATCCTCCCACCATACCCAGGCTTGCTTACACTGTCATATCTCAAGCGCTCCACATAAAATCGCCCAAGCCTTTTCGAGTTCCCATTCCCCTCTCAACCTACCCACCTACACACACACACACACACACACACACACACACACACACACACACACACACACACAACGATGCGCACACACTCGACCAGTCAAACACCTAATTTCCTGGAAAACTCATAACAGCCCCTCCACCTCGATCGCTCCGGCGTGCCCATAAAAGAGTCATCTCTTTCACTGAGAGTCCATTCTGTGGTTTAATCTCTCAGCGGGCCAACGAGCACACCGCTCTGCTTCGCTTCGCTCCGCTCCCCACCCCGACCCTACCCCACCCCGCATCGCCTGGCCTCGCATCGAGGCAATTAATCCAGCAATAGCACACCCAGGAACCGTCTATTGTCCCCATGAACTTTTACGAGCAGGGACACTCAGGGGCGATACGGATGCGGGCACTTGATGATGTTCCATTGCTGTCGCTTCCAGCTGCACACACACACACACACACACACACACACACACGATGTACACACACAGAACCCCCCCACATCTCTTTCTCACCCTACCTCAATCAGACGATCAGCATCAGGATGCTGATAGAGATCCTAACGGAGTCTAATGATGATAACCTTTTCTCTCAACCCACCCCCCGCCAGGCGCCTTGCGACAACGGCTCCAAGATCCAGAACTACATCCTGC